>NC_134483.1:21221977-21286977 GCF_040206685.1 Ascaphus truei
CAGCATGCCACCAATGTCACTCCCGCTACCTCACACACTGTATGACAACACCTACCATTGAAACTCAGCTGTTCCTTACAATAAAATATGTTTTCCTAACAATTTCACTGTCTGTATAATTTATTCTAAAACACTTCTCACACCACCACTCACACACAACACTCACCCACACAAAACCCCCTCATACACACACACACACACACGCAAACATCCTGTCATTCTATGCCACACATAACAACAAATCACACGTCACCTTCACCCTCATAATACACACACTACACTCAAAAACATGCAATTTACAACATGTCTATGATCAACAACACGCACTCACACACGTCACACACACAACATGCGTCATACACACACACATGCCATCACACACGCCACATACACACATGCTCTCACACACACCACACACCATCACACACAACACACACACAAATACACAAACACATGCACACACACACGCACTCAGCAACGCCACACGCCCTCAACCACGCAACACACGTACTCACACACACACACACCAACCTCCTCTGCTGATACAACACACAAAACAACACTTCAACATAACCTTAACTACCACACACAACACAACCACCACTAAACAAACACACACACCCAACCCACTGTTCCAATTACCTACCCTTCACCATACACACTACACTGAATACAATGCACATTTACACGTCTCACCACCCACTCCCATTGCACATCAACATCCCACCACACACAAACATTAACAACAACACAACACCTCCGCTACTAACACACCTAGCACAATAAATCACCTCTTCCTTTCAATAACATATTTTACACAAAACATTACTATTTACACATCTGTCTAATTTATTGCACACAAACACTCAACTAACCAACACTGACACACACACTCACACACCACACACTCACTATCACATCACACACTCACTCATCCACACACACACCCCACACAATCAACAATCACACACAATAATTACATACACACACTATTCTGCCACACACACAGCCAACATTAACACAAAACAAAAACACACACAACATTTCAACACCTACACAAACGCACACCAAACACAAATAAATACCCCTCACCTCACACAGTGTAGCTCCCGCGAACCGCACAGCACGCCTCACATCTCCTGCACCTCACACATCTCCCTACCGCAACCGAACCGCGAGGCCCCCTACCCCGCTACACCATGCCACCAATGTCCCTCCCCCTATCCCGCTACCTCACATGAGTGAAGATATACTTCACAAAGCACAGAGACACAACCCATCACTCAATGTTACCTTTTCACCTGACATTTTCAACGAGGTACTCATATTGTTAGAAGATACATGTCTCTCTATCAATAACAAAACACTACTTCAATTAGGTCTAGAAGCTCCCCAACGTCATCATCACGATGTACTCAATACAGACCTTATGCGAGAGAAACAATACAATATTTCCATACTACAAGAATATGTTGCCACAAGAAAACCAATGTTAATTCCACAACAACTTAACACCTATGACAACATCATGCAGCACATAAACAACGAACAAGGTGCAATCCTGTTTCTTGATGCTCCAGGTGGAACAGGCAAAACATTTCTCATAAATTTACTCCTTGCAGAAATAAGAATGCACAATCATGTTGCACTTGCACTTGCATCATCTGGCATTGCAGCCACTCTTATGGATGGAGGAAGAACTGTGCACTCAGCTCTTAAATTACCACTAAACATTGCTCATGAAGAAAACCCAACATGTAATATTACCAAGACATCTGGCCAAGCCCGTGTTCTTCAAATTTGCAAACTTATTGTTTGGGATGAGTGTACCATGGCGCATAAAAAAGCACTTCAAGCCCTTAATAGAACCTTGCAAGACTTGCGTAACAATAAACAAATAATGGGTGGTGCTGTCATTCTTTTAGCTGGTGATTTCAGACAAACACTTCCAGTCATACCACGATCCACACCAGCAGACGAACTTCATGCATGCCTTAAATCCTCTATTTTATGGCGACATGTCAAACATTTTCCATTAACAACCAATATGCGAGTCCAACTTCTCGGCCACTCAAATGAACAACTTTTTGCACACACACTTCTTCAAATAGGTGAAGGCACTTTACCTACTGACTTAACATCAGGTGAAATTGCTTTTCCCACACATTTTTGTCACATGATGACATCACTTGAAGATCTCATACATCACGTCTATCCAAATCTCTTACACAATTACACAAACCACCAGTGGCTCTGTGAAAGAGCCATCCTTGCTGCCAAAAATACTTCTGTCAATGACATCAATCATCAAATTCAAGACATTATTCCAAACACAATTACTCAATACAACTCAATCGATACAGTTGTGGATTGCGATGAAGCCGTTAACTATCCACCTGAATTCCTACACTCCCTCGAACCATCAGGGATGCCACCACATCATCTTCGCCTCAAAGTTGGAGCACCCATCATGCTACTTCGCAACCTACACACACCTAACCTTTGTAATGGAACCAGACTGTGCATAAAAACATTGATGCCCAACCTAATTGAAGCTACTATCTTAACTGGCAACGCCAAAGGCCAAGATGTCTTCATCCCCCGCATTCCACTCATTCCTACAGACATGCCTTTTACTTTCAAACGGCTACAGTTCCCCATCAAACTAGCTTTTGCTATCGCCATTAACAAAGCACAAGGACAATCTATAAAGTGCACTGGTATCAACTTAGAATCACCATGTTTCTCCCACGGCCAGTTATATGTTGCGTGCTCTAGAGTTGGATCCCCCCAACAATTGTACATCTTTCCTCCAACTGGAACTACCAAAAATGTCGTTTACAAACAAGCATTACAATGAACATTGACTTTCCTCAATTTCCATGAACTCTACATATTGCCATAAGAAATTACAAAAAAATGAAAGACACTCAATACACTACTGTCATCTTTTATTACTACATTATTTTACAACACACACTTTAACATTACATCAAATACACTCCTCTCAACAATGGACATTCACATCTTTCAAGAAGCATTTCCAACAATAACATTTTCAAAAATAACTACCGTAACAACTAACATACACTTCAAACATTTGCCCTCATATACATGTGCTTTCTACTACTGTTGATTTACAAACACAATTCTAACTAATATTACATAACATTGGCATCACATTACAACTTTCACATACAACATTTACACATACTTATTCACACTTCACATCCCGGGCAACGCCGGGTTTCTCAGCTAGTATATATATAAAACTGAAAATCTTGGTTGTGAGTGTCTGTAGACCATTTGATTGGTCCGTCGGTCCGCCCGACCTCCCATGGCTCTCATTGGCCGGTGTGTCTCGCCCCCCCGCTGGGGCTCACCTCCCCCCATGGATCTCATTGGCCGGTGCGCTCTAACCTAGGGGTCCCCAACCCCCGGCCACACTGCTGCTGCCTGAGGTGAGGAAATGCTCCCTGGTGGTGGTGGCGCTGGCTGTTGCTGCTGCTGGGGGGGGGGGGGGCTTGACTGAGACGTGTGAGTATTTTCACCCCCCAGCTCTGTTTTTTCCCCCTCCCAGCTCCATTTTTACACCCTCCCAGCTCCGTGTTTTGCCCACCTAGCTCCATTTTTTACCCCCCAGCTCCATTTTTGACCCCCTACCAGCTCTATTTTTGACCCCCCCCAGCTCTGTTTTTGACCCCCCCAGCTCTGTTTTTGACCCCCCACCCAACTCCGTTTTTGACACCCCCAAAGCTCCGTTTTTGACACCCAGCTCTGTTTTTGAACCCCCAGCTACATTTTTGACCCCCCAGCAACGTTTTTGACCCCCCCCACACACACAGTGACACACACACACAGTGACACACACACAGTGAAACACACACACAGTGACTGACACACACAGTGACAGACACACTGACACACAGTGCAAAACGTGATATATCAAAAGTGGCGCTCTATTATAAGCTTTAAACACGTGTTAATCCAATATTAACATATAAACCATAAATTGAATAAATATAAGTGATACAAACAAATCCTTGAATGCTGCTGTGACCCAGTGCAGGACTGCTCTCTCAATCCCAGGTGAATATGGCGACGTGGTGATCAAAGGGAAGCGCAAACATGTGGAGATATAAAAAATAAAACTGAGGGTGCAGTATTGTGACAAATAAATACGTATTCTTCTTTAAGTCTGCTGTTATTTATACTCACAAGTGTGAGGATGATACTGTGTACGTAAAGGTATCTTTGGGTATATGTCTGCAGTGATGATAAGCTGGCTGGAACCTCGGTGTGGGAATATATTCCTTAAATGGTTAAACACAGAAAAGCCAACATAGCGCGATCTGTTTAAAAACTGTATTCAAGTGGTTAAAAATATAACATTACACTCACATGATGTATGCTATTTAAAAGCATTTAGATACGCAATGCATCTCGCCTCCGGTATCTTGGTGAGGGAAGGAAAAACTGCACCAAGATACCGGAGGCGAGATGCATTTGCGTATCTAAATGCTTTTAAATAGCATACATCATGTGAGTGTAATGTTATATTTTTAACCACTTGAATACAGTTTTTAAACAGATCGCGCTATGTTGGCTTTTCTGTGTTTAACCATTTAAGGAATATATTCCCACACCGAGGTTCCAGCCAGCTTATCATCACTGCAGACATATACCCAAAAATACCTTTACGTACACAGTATCATCCTCACACTTGTGAGTATAAATAACAGCAGACTTAAAGAAGAATACGTATTTATTTGTCACAATACTGCACCATCAGTTTTATTTTTTATATCTCCACATGTTTGCGCTTCCCTTTGATCACCACGTCGCCACACTGACACACAGAAACAGACACACTGACACACAGTGACAGACACAGTGACAGACACAGTGACACCCCCCTTCCCCCCCGCCCCTGCCTCCCCCCCTGCCCCCCACCCCTGCCTTTCCCCCCTCCCCCCACACCTGTTTGTCCCCCTGCACCCCCACCCCTGCTTTCCCCCCCCCACCCCTGCCTTCCTCCCACCCCTGCCTTCCCCCCACCCCTGCCTTCTCCCCCCATGCCCCTGCCTTCCCGCCCACCCGCCGCCTGCACTCCTGCCTCGTCCTTTCATCCACCCTCCCGCCTCTGCCTTTCACCCACCCTCCCGCCTCTGCCTTTCACCCACTCGCCACCCGCACTCCCGCCTCAGCCTTTCACCCACTCACCGCCCACACTCCCGCCGCCCTCCCGCCTTTCACCCACCCGCTGCCCGCAATCCAGCCTCTGCCTTTCACCCACCTGCCGCATCACACCCCTGTGCCCCTGATGCTTCCACCCGCACTCAACAGACACCTGCCACCTCTCACCCACCCACCAAACTTGACACACACCCGCCGCCTCTCACCCACCTGCCGCCTCCGGCCCCTATGCACCGACATCACTAACCAGCTGCCGCACCCACTCACCACCCACCCGGCGCCTCCCACCTCACACCAACCCGCCGCACTCACACCCCTATACGTCGACATCACTAACCAGCCGCTGCCCGCACTCACCATACACTCACCATACATATCTATATATATATATATATATATATATATACATGTAGAGGTATCAGTACCGTGTTAGCCGAGCTTCAATAATCCAAAAATAAATAGATGATACCGTTCTGTGGCTAACGAAATGCTTTTATTTGTGCGAGCTTTCGAGATACACTGATCTCTTCTTCCGGCGATATTACAATGTTTTTTAATATATATATATGTGTGTGTGTGTGTGTTTGTGTGTGTGTCTATATATATATATATATATATATATATATATATATATGGTAAACCTACCCAGCCTAGAAATATTTAAAAGCAAGTGTAGCCCTGGTAAAATTATGGGCTATATTTCTACGCTTCTACTTGTGCAGTAATCCCTGTTAAGGGCAGGTTTGCCAGGAGTAATCATAGGTTTGCCCCACTTCAAGCACTTGCTCTGAAATGGCGAAGGTAGGTCATCTGATCCTTTGTCCAATCAAGAGACACAGGGGTGGTGCCTGCTGAAATCAGTGACTTAGCTAGGAAAGGAGTGGAGCAGTATAGTTAGGAGGTGGACCAAATACCTCTCACCCTGATTAGGGGGTGAGGGAAGAGCTAGCCCCACTCTGGGTGGCCCTTAGGCCCAGAGTGGAGGCAGGGACATCCAGAAGGGAGACAGCCTGCTGTGAGTGACTGCCTGTACCTGCTGTAAAGCTGCTGCTGCTGCTGCTGCTGCTTAGAACTTGAATAAAGAGTGTAAGGTTGAAACTGTCTTCTGTCTTCTGGAATTGATAAGGTTAAAAAGAATACGCTGTCCTTTCTATTTTCACGGGAGGCTATCGTAAATAGCTTCAGACCAACTGTTCAATGCCTGTCAAAATATTGTTAAAACAAGACCACAGAGGATAGGGCTGCCTTATAAGTCACCATTGTATATGTCTCTTGCTCAGCAGTTAAATGTTTTAAGCTCTACAGAAAAGGCATTATGTGAAGGATACATGCAAATTTAGATGTGTACCCATATTTGTAACAGATGACAACTGTATTTTTGTCCCTGCCTTGTGTATATAAACCTGCTTGTGAACCATTAAAATTTAGTTGTAAGAACTCAGCCAAGGTGCCTCCCTGAATTCTTACGGCTCCGAGCTCGTATATGTCATACTATTTGAAATAATCTCATATCTGTTGCGTTTCAGTAGCTCCCGGGAGAAAAGGTTTTGCTTGCCCTAGAAGGACCTGATCTGTAGAGATCTAACAGTTTTTGTGGCAGAAGTGGGATTTCGCACAGGAAAAAGGGTGAGTAAAGATTCTTTTTATTTGTTTCTCACCTTTTCCTCTGCGAAACTAAACAACCTAAATTTATAAGGGCAAAATAACATAAGGTGAGAGTCCTTATTGTTTAATCGTGGGTAAGTCGCTTTAATCAAGAGTAAGTCCCCGATTTATGTAACAAAGGGTGAGAGTCCCTTTGGTTTTATCGATGGTAAGTCTGTGATTTATGTAACAAAGGGTGAGTCCCTATTGTTTAATCAAGTGTACAGTAAGTCCCTGATAAGTAAAACGGACAGAATATGATTTCAAATAGCATGGCAATTTAAGTTAAGTTAAGTTAAAAATTGTTTAAAGTTAAGTTAACATAAGTATTGTTTAAAGTTAAGTTAATAATTGTTTATTAATACGTTCGCATAAAGTGTTAAGATTTCTTTCCTGTATAAACTCATTATGGGCACTAACATTTTGTCATCTAATGAACTTACACTAACCTGTCAGCCTTCGCACAAACCTCTCCCTCACTGTCAGTGGCAAAATCAGTTGTCTCTCTCTCTTGCCTGTATGTATTGTAATAAGCAGCTGCAACTAGCCCCCACCTTTTTTTCCTTCAGCTATTTTTATACAGGCATAGGAATGAACCAAAATCGTTAAAAGCAGCATGGCTATTAGGAAAAACGAACATGCAAACTCGAATTATTTGCACATTGTGCATTGTGCATTAACTGAGTATGAGTATATATTAAGTTTAAATTAATAATATTTTCCCGTCTGAATTGAAAAGTGGAAAACAAGAGTATAACAGGTATAGGTTTCTTTTTCCCTCAGAATGTTTTATTTTTAAGTATGGATATGGTAAAAAAAGGTTGATTGATTGAGTAATACCTGTGTGTGTGCTTGTAAGAATCTGGGTGAATTCTATCTATGTGAAAGTGTTATTTGCATTGAATAATAAGAATACCGGTGTATTGTATGTATACAAAATGACTATTCAGGACTTGCAAATGATTCTAAAATAAGAATATAATTAATTGCTCATGTTGAAATTTAATTTTTAAAAGGTGTACACCACCACTATAATATAAACTAATTTACACTGGGCAGGGGAAAGTTTTGGGTATCTGTGGAGAAAAAGAATAAAGAAAGGATGAATTATTTTTGTAAACAGTCCAGTCACTGGAATAATAAGGATGTTTATCGTACTGGCCAGGCGATTTATTTCCTTAACCAGAATTATAATTCTTTTCCTCTAAATCTCCACAGATAAAATCAGGTGAATATCTTATATAGAATAACAGGGGAAATATATTCTAGACACAAAGCTAACTAGAAGCTCAGCATTTTAAAAATTAGTTTAATAAAAAAAAAAAAATAGAAGTTAATTATGATATGAAGAAAAAAAAAAGGATATCTTTATTAATTTATTCTGCAGGATCAAACTGTTTTGTTTTCCTATTTATTGAAATAGGTGAGAAAATATGTGTCTGTTATTTTTTGTAAAAACTGGTTGAATGTGTGAAAGAAGCGTAAAATTCTGTTTGTTTTGTATCTGCGCTCTGTGCTCTTTTTGTGTATAACCAGTAACTAAACTATCTAAAAGTATATGTTAAAGCCTACAATTTTCTGATTAACAAAGATCCAGTTTTAATTTTTGAATACCAGAAACATTGTCGGGCTGTGTGAAGAGCTGCATATTTCAAGCTGTCCCAAATTGTATTGCAGTAACCAGTAATTAACCATTTTTTCTGTTATAAGGTTTTGGCAGGAAGCCCAGAGAGTTATTTGAGCTTGTTATATGGCTTGAAATGGAAACAGGTGTAAATTGATTAATATAGAGTTCCAATAAACAGAGGACAGTAACCCAGAATGAGCACTCTAAACACCTGGTGGGTGGGTAACGAAGTGGTTAAAACTTAAATCTTTAATATCCGTGTAAAATAATGGGGATTAAAACAAATATTAAACGCTCAGATCCTATAGTATGAACACAATGTAATGTTCTTGATCACTGATGAACTGCATAGAATCACTAGTGTATTGCAGTGTGAACAGGTGGATAAAGTAACCACTAGTCCAATGTAATCAGCACAGAAACTTTAGTGCTGAGCCATGTACAAGTGTGCAGACCCCGAAATAGCAGTAAAGCAACGTACTGCTGCGGCCGAGTTTATTCGAGCATTTGCCCGTTCTCGGCCGCAGCAGTTACCTGGCGCGCGCCGGAGGGTGCCGGGCGCGCGCCGAAGCAGCGGAGGAGAGGCCCGCCGATCGCGGCTTCCCCCTCTCCTCTCCTGGTCCGCCGGGTCCCCCGGAACCCCCTGCCGCCGTCCCCCACATCTCGGGACACCAGGGCTCCCTCGGGGAGCCCTGGACGCGCGTGCAGGGGGCGCAGGCACCCGATGACGCGTGACCGCGCATCGGTGACGTGCGGCACGCCGAGGGGCTGCCACTTGCAAGCCGGGAAATCTCCCGGCTTGCGGAACTGGCCACACTTCAATAAAGTGTGTCGCCAGTGTACAAGGAAAACGGCCCCTGACCAGGTCTGCCAGTATACTAATAATAATAATAATAATAGCATGTTCTTCTATAGTGCTGCTGGTTGTGTGCAGCGCTTTGCAGAGACATTTTTGCAGGCACGGGTCCCTGCCCCGTGGAGCTTGCAGTCTACGTTTTTGGTGCCTGAGGCACAGGGAGATAGAGTGACTTGCCCGGAGTCTCGGGGAGCCGACACTGGGAGTTGAACCGGGCTCCCCTGCTTCGAGCTCTCAGTGCCAGTCGGTGTCGTTGCTCACTGAGCCACTCTGTCTCATATACTAGAGGGTTCTCTATGGAGTAATTTTACTGCAAAGTTGATCAAATATTTAATATTTTATCATTTTTAACCATCTTTTTCTCTCAAATGTGTCCCACCTTTAAATCTGTGTCTATGAGTTTTTATGCTACAGGTTGTTCTTTCAGCAAACCAGATGCTATTTTGTGCTTTAAAGGTTTCTGTCAGAAGACAATAGCAGATTATATTTATATTCAGTAGGGTTCTTGTAAGGTTAAAACTGTCTTATGCCAAGCTCTGGAATTGATAAGGTTAAAAAGAATACGCTGGCCTTGCTATTTTCACGGGAGGCTATCGTAAATAGCTTGAGACCAACTGTTCAATGCTTGTCAAAATATTGTTAAAACAAGACCAGAGGATAGGGTTGCCTTATAAGTCACCATTGTATATGTCTCTTGCTCAGCAGTTAAATGTTTTAAGCTCTACAGAAAAGGCATTATGTGAAGGATACATGTAAATTTAGATGTGTACCCATATTTGTAACAGATGACAACTGTATTTTTGTCCCTGCCTTGTGTATAAATACCTGCTTGTGAACCATTAAAATTTAGTTGTGACAATTCAACCACTAGCTTCCTTGAATTTTCACAGCTCCGAGCTCGTATATGCTACGCTAATTGAAAGCATCCCATATCTGTTGCGTTTCAGTAGCTCCCGGGAGAAAAGGTTTTGCTTGCCCTAGAAGGACCTGATCTGTAGAGATCTAACAGTTTTGGTGACAGAAGTGGAATTTCGCACAGGAAAAAGGGTGAGTAAAGATTCTTTTTATTTGTTTCTCACCTTTTCCTCTGCGAAACTAAACAACCTAAATTTATAAGGGCAAAAGAACATAAGGTGAGAGTCCTTATTGTTTAATCGTGGGTAAGTCCCTTTAATCAAGGGTAAGTCCCCGATTTATGTAACAAAGGGTGAGAGTCCCTTTGGTTTTATCGAGGGTAAGTCTGTGATTAATGTAACAAAGGGTGGGTCCCTATTGTTTAATCAAGTGTACAGTAAGTCCCTGATAAGTAAAACGGACAGTATATGATTTCAAATAGCATGGCAATTTAAGTTAAGTTAAGTTAAAATTGTTTAAAGTTAAGTTAACATAAGGATTGTTTAATGTTAAGTCAAGGTATTGTTTAAAGTTAAGTTAATAATTGTTTATTAATACGTGCGCATAAAGTGTTAAGATTTCTTTCCTGTATAAACTCATTATGGGCACTAACATTTTGTCATCTAATGAACTTACACTAACCTGTCAGCCCTCTCCCTCGCTGTTAGTGGCAAAATCAGCTGTCTCTCTCGCCTGTAGGTATTGTAATAAGCAGCTGCAAGTAGCCCCCACCTTTTTTCCTCCAGCTATTTTTACACAGGCATAGGAATGTAACAAAATCGTGAATCGCAGCATGCCTCTTAGGAAAAACGAACATGCAAACTCAAATTATTTGTGCAACATTAACTGAGTATGAGTATATATTAAGTTTAAATTAATAATATTTTCCTGTCTGAATTGAAAAGTGGAAAACAAGAGTATAACAGGTATAGGTTTCTTTTTCCCTCAGAATGTTTTATTTTTAAGTATGGATATGGTAAAAAAAAGGTTGATTGATTGAGTAATCCCTGTATGTGTGCTTGTAAGAATCTGGGTGAATTCTATCTATGTGAAAGTGTTATTTGCATTGAATAATAAGAATACTGGTTTATTGTATGTATACAAAATCACTATTCAGTACTTGCAAATGATTCTAAAATAAGAATATAATTAATTGCTCATGATTGAAATTTAATTTTTAAAAGGTGTACACCACCACAATAATATAAACTAATTTAAAGTTTTGGGTATCTGTGGAGAAAAAGAATAAAGAAAGGATGAATTATTTTTGTAAACAGTCCAGTCACTGGAATAATAAGGATGTTTATCGTACTGGCCAGGCGATTTATTTCCTTAACCAGAATTATAATTCTTTTCCTCTAAATCTCCACAGATAAAATCAGGTGAATATCTTATATAGAATAACAGGGGAAATATATTCTAGACACAAAGCTAACTAGAAGCTCAGCATTTTAAAAATTAGTTTAAAAAAAAAAAAAAAAGAAGTTAATTATGATATGAAAAAAAAAAAAAAAAGGGATATCTTTATTAATTTATTCTGCAGGATCAAACTGTTTTGTTTTCCTATTTATTAAAATAGGTGAGAAAATATGTGTCTGTTATATTTTGTAAAAACTGGTTGAATGTGTGAAAGAAGCGTAAAATTCTGTTTGTTTTGTATCTGCGCTCTGTGCTCTTTTTGTGTATAACCAGTAACTAAACTATCTAAAAGTATATGTTAAAGCCTACAATTTTCTGTTTAACAAAGATCCAGTTTTAAGTTTTGAATACCAGAAACATTGTCGGGCTGTGTGAAGAGCTGCATATTTCAAGCTGTCCCAAATTGTATTGCAGTAACCAGTAATTAACCATTTTTCTGTTACAAGGTTTTGGCAGGAAGCCCAGAGAGTTATTTGAGCTTGTTATACAGTATGGTTTGAAATGGAAACAGGTGTAAATTGATTAATATAGAGTTCCAATAAACAGAGGACAGTAACCCAAAATGAGCACTCTAAACACCTGGTGGGTGGGTAACGAAGTGGTTAAAACTTAAATCTTTAATATCCGTGTAAAATAATGGGGATTAAAACAAATATTAAACGCTCAGATCCTATAGTATGAACACAATGTAATGTTCTGGATCACTGATGAACTGCATAGAATCACTAGTGTATTGCAGTGGGAACAGGTGGATAAAGTAACCACTAGTCCAATGTGATCAGCACAGAAACTCTAGTGCTGAGCCATGTATAAGTGTGCAGACCCAGAAATAGCAGTAAAACAACGTACAAGGAAAACGGCCCCTGACCAGGTCTGCCAGTATACTTATAATAATAATAATAGCATGTTCTTCTGTAGTGCTGCTGGTTGTGCGCAGCGCTTTGCAGAGACATTTTTGCAGGCGCGGGTCCCTGCCCCGTGGAGCTTTCAGTCTACGTTTTTGGTGCCTGAGGCACAGGGAGATAGAGTGACTTGCCCGGAGTCTCGGGGAGCCGACACTGGGAGTTGAACCGGGCTCCCCTGCTTCAAGCTCTCAGTGCTAGTCGGTGTCGTTACTCACTGAGCCGCTCTGTCTCATATACTAGAGGGTTCTCTATGGAATTATTTTTCTGCAAAGTTGATCAAATATTTAATATTTTATCATTTTTAACCATCTTTTTCTCTCAAATGTGTCCCACCTTTAAATCTGTGTCTATAAGTTTTTATGCTACAGGTTGTTCTTTCAGCAAATCAGCAGATGCTATTTTGTGTTCTAAAAGTTTCTGTCAGAAGACTATAGCAGATTATATTTATATTCAGTAGGGTTCTTTTGAGATTTTTTTATGAAAATGTTATACCCAAAGGTTTTAGGTTAGTTTTGCTATACATCAAGCAATTCCATTAAGGTTATGCTTTAAATGCTGTTATCCTTTATATGATATTGTTCACATGTAATACAAGTGAACAAAAGGAGGGTGTTATTGCTGTTATTATTGCTGGCTGCCCCTGAAACCATATGGCAAGGGCTGAGAGTGCCAGCTCTTGGCTCTTGGGTATAATTGTAACGGATTTTCTGGCCTGACCCACCCAATCTCATATTGGCCCCTGTGGTCTAAGCAGCCCCCATTAGTGTAGTGTCTGGTGGTGCACCTGTTGGCAACAGGACTCCTTAGTCTCCCGTATGATGGTGTGTGGGGATTGCCAACCCAGACAGGCAGCTGAGGTACTGTACTTGAGTCGTACCTATATCCAGTGCAGCGCCTCCATCTCATCAGGATCCCAGCGTCCGCTTGTGGATGGTCCTGGTGAGGAACTCCTCTGTGGTGCACCCCTCGGTGCAATCACTCCCATCCATACATAGGGCACCTCACCAGGGTGTGAGGGCAAACCTCCATAATTACTGCTGGCATGCCCATAACTTACCAGGCCTTACTGTCAGCAGGAGAGATGACTGTAGCCATTTTACAGCATGGTTACATAATATTGTACCATACTAGGTTCCCTGTAATTTTTCCTTTTTATACCCCCACATGGGTATAAACTAGGAACTGTGTATGTAGGGTTAACTGCCAGTGGGCTAGTTAATGCATTCTCTGTGTATTCCCTTTGCCTCATGGGCCTGCAGCTGTCTGTGCAAGCTTATAAGTGGATTGCCTTGTATGGGTGGCCCCTTATGAGAAATAGCAGCACAGAATATGCTTATGAGAACAGACTCTCCTGGCACATGAGGGGAAAGGGAGGTGATATTTTGGCCTGTCTTGTCTGCCAGAAAGGTATTCTTAGCTGGTGTCTTAGAGAAGAGAAGATTTTAGAACCCCACATGATAGGTGCAAATAGTGGAGTGCAAGCTCTTGTGTCTACATGTTGGTTTTATGTGTTCTAAGCCTGCAATGCATTGTGTTTGTCCTGTGATTTAAACCCAGGTTGGTGAATTAGCATGTGAATTGGCATGTGAATTACATGTGAATAAGCATTCCAATGCCCCAGCTCAGATATGGAGTGCCTGAAAGTGAACTGACCCTGTTATTTTCTATGTCATATTCCCTTAGCGGAACTGTGAAATTTCTTGTGTGTCAGTTTTAGGAGGATATTTGGGTGGAAATATAATTATTTTGGTTGCAGGAGTTGTGGGGCCAAAGTGCTGTTAGTCACTTAATTTTCCCAAGAAAGCAGGCATGATTTGACGGAACACAGTGTGAATTACACCAGGGCCTCCCTGTGCCCCCAGACTCCTGGATTTCGAGTCCAAATCTCCCCAAGTTATTTTCCTAATAAGTATAAGGTCCCCCAAAGTATATTCTCTGTTTCTTGTGTTTGTGTTTTCAAGGTCTTATCCGAATGAACCACCGTTTTGCCTTGTGATTGATCCCTTAAATATAAAGGTGTATTTGGCCTAGCCTAATGTGACAATCAGATATAATTTTCTCTCATGGGAAGACCAATGGTCACCCTAGGTACCTTGTAGATTTGATGTTGTATGATTATGTTCTAAAACAGACGATATTAATCAGCATCTATTGTGTGAAACTAATGCAATTGTCTGAGTGTCTCATGTCCAGGTGCAGTCCTTCCAATTAGATGAAGATAAAGGTGACGCAAAAGCGCTTTTCATCTAAAGTGAAGAGGCCCATTCCAGATTCTACCCAGTCAGAATATTTTTCCTGGATCCATGTTACACAAGTGCACCCACAGTCGCTTCAAAATTAATCCTCAACAAAGGAGGGATGGCCTAAAGACACAGCCGTTCTCAGTTGGTGTTTTGGTTCATAAGAAAACCCGGCACTAACCAAAAAAAGGAGAAAAGTTCATAAGAAGAAAAATCGGACCTCAACATATGAACTTTGAACTTTTTAATAACCTTTCTTTTTACAGGTTTTATTATTTTATTACAATGTTTATTCTATTAGGTCTATATACTGTAAGTGGTGTCCACATAAAGACGATAGGGTAGTAACAAGAATATTTTGTTATATAATAGAATCCTGGTAAACAAAGCCCACATCTTAGTGCAATATATCCCAATGTACTATACATACCCAATAAATTGCACCCCAGGAACACGAGAGTTATATTTAACCCCTTGGAAAAAGACAAGATGCTATAAGATATTTGTAGAACTATATATATATGAAATTGGTTATGAAGGGAGTAGAAATACAAGTTTACCCTAGGGAAATTATTGACTCTGTGATAGAAGGATAGATAAATTATTATCCTGCAACTAGACCAGGTTAGGATATTTGGGAAAGTGGTTCCAGTGTTTGAATGTAGAGATGAGGGTTGGGATTTGTTGGGACTTGGTGGTTAGATTATTTCGCTGGGAGCGAAGCTAGTGGATGTTTTTGTATGTGTGTCTGTCCTACTCATTACTCTCTGTGTTATGAACAGCAAAACTTTGGTCCTGAAGTGCGTTGCAACCCCCCCACCGATGCTATGTCTCTTTTTGGTGATGAAGATGTCAGCAGTCCCCCAGAAGAAGAGACCGAAAAAAAAGAAATCAACTGGGCCAATACAATGGCCAGAAAGGAGTCAAGTTATGTACTATGGGACTATTTTTTTGGTCCGGCAGGACTATGATATGGTTAACTGTTCTTTAAAAAGACTGTCTCTAAAGGAAGAGGGGGCTGAGAAGATTGGAAAAGAGGAAGGTGGGGAGGTCACCCAAGAGCGTGTGTCAACCACAAGGAAAGGATCATAAGTCAACCATTTTGCCTATGGCAGCCATTTTGTCTGTTCCGATATTCTGAGTAAATGTAGTATGTAAGATGTATGTGTTGGGCAGTCGCTCCTAGGAAATATTAACCCACACCAACCCCCACTTATGCTCAGAAATAGAATTTAAATAATGTTCATCATACCTAAGCAAAGAATACGAAATTGAAAGGCATTAATTATTAAAAATAGCTCAGTTAAGAGAGTAGTGGGAGGTCTAATACCCTGTTAGGAATGTATGATTTATATGCAAAAGGGGATTTTTCAGTAGTCAATATAAATGTTTTTTTCACGATACTAAAAGACGCTATTTTTAAGGTTCAGCAATAGATAAGGACAGTAGTTTTGCAAAATTGTATGGCATTGGGTTATCTGATGGCAGCACAAGGAGGGGTTTGTAAATTAGTGGGTAAAGAATGCCGTTCTTATATTGACACCCAATCAAAAAAAAAGTTTACACCATGATATGGATACTCTAGCAGAAATTTAATCTAGAATGCGAGAGGAAACAAAAGAGTTTGATTTTACATTTGGCCTTGAAAATTGGCTCGATGTATTGGGAATTAAATTCTTTACGGAATTAGGATAATCGCAAGTTTATTACTTTGTGTGTATATGTTAATTCAAATGACTAAATGTGTAATCCGCTCTATTTTTGCCAGAAGAGCTGCTTCTGCTTCTAGCTCGACAGTTATGTATATGTCTCCCACCAAGAGAGCGAGGAATACCACTAGTCTTGGTACTCGTCAACCACCCATATGTTCATCTCTGATTATCAAACGAGATACCTAAAAGAGATAGGTTTCTGCAGGCACATGGTCTCTTGGAGGTTTCTCCCTTGGAGTTTTTCCTCTCCTGAGTGGTTTGCAGAAGAATAAATGGGACTGGTCAATTGATTTGTTCTTTCAGAACAAAAGGAGGGAATGTAAGGTTAAAACTGTCTTATGCCAAGCTCTGGAATTGATAAGGTTAAAAAGAATACGCTGGCCTTGCTATTTTCACGGGAGGCTATCGTAAATAGCTTGAGACCAACTGTTCAATGCTTGTCAAAATATTGTTAAAACAAGACCAGAGGATAGGGTTGCCTTATAAGTCACCATTGTATATGTCTCTTGCTCAGCAGTTAAATGTTTTAAGCTCTACAGAAAAGGCATTATGTGAAGGATACATGTAAATTTAGATGTGTACCCATATTTGTAACAGATGACAACTGTATTTTTGTCCCTGCCTTGTGTATAAATACCTGCTTGTGAACCATTAAAATTTAGTTGTGACAATTCAACCACTAGCTTCCTTGAATTTTCACAGCTCCGAGCTCGTATATGCTACGCTAATTGAAAGCATCCCATATCTGTTGCGTTTCAGTAGCTCCCGGGAGAAAAGGTTTTGCTTGCCCTAGAAGGACCTGATCTGTAGAGATCTAACAGTTCTTTTGAGATTTTTTTTTTTTATGAAAATTTTATACCCAAAGGTTTCAGGTTAGTTTTGCTATACATCAAGCAATTCCATTAAGGTTATGCTTTAAATGCTGTTATCCTTTATGTGATATTGTTCACATGTAATATAAGTGAACAAAAGGAGGGTGTTATTGCTGCTATTATTGCTGGCTGCCCCTGAAACCATATGGCAAGGGCTGAGAGTGTCAGCTCTTGGCTCCTGGGTATAATATTGTACCTTACTAGGTTGCCTGTAATTTTTCCTTTTTATACCCCCACATGGGTATAAACTAGGAACTGTGTATGTAGGGTTAACTGCCAGTGGGCTAGTTAATGCATTCTCTGTGTATTCCCTTTGCCTCATGGGCCTGCAGCTGTCTGTGCAAACTTATAAGTGGATTGCCTTGTATGGGTGGCCCCTTATGAGAAATAGCTGCACAGAATAGGCTTATGAGAACAGAGTCTCCTGGCACATGAGGGGAAAGGGAGGTGATATTTTGGCGTGTCTTGCCTGCCAGCAATGTATTCTTAGCTGGTATCTTAGAGAAGAGAAGGTTTTAGAACCCCACATGATAGGTGCAAATAGTGGAGTGCAAGCTCTTGTGTTTACATATTTGTTTTATGTGTTCTAAAACCTACAATGCATTGTGTTTGTCCTGTGATTTAAACCCAGGTTGGTGAATTAGCATGTGAATTAACATGTGAATTACATGTGAATAAGCATTCCAATGCCCCAGCTCAGATATGGAGTGCCTGAAAAGTGAACTGACCCTGTTATTTTCTATGTCATATTCCCTTAGCGGAACTGTGAAATTTCTTGTGTGTCAGTTTTAGGAGGATATTTGGGTGGAAATATAGTTATTTTGGTTGCAGGAGTTGTGGGGCCAAAGTGCTGGTAGTCACTTAATTTTCCCCAGCAAGCAGGCATGATTTGACGGAACGCAGTGTAAATTACACCAGGGCCTCCCTGTGACCCCAGACTACTGGATTTCGAGTTCAAATCTCCCCAAGTTATTTTCCTAATAAGTATAAGGTCCCCCAAAGTATATTCTCTGTTTCTTGTGTTTGTGTTTTCAAGGTCTTATCCGAATGAACCACCGTTTATTTTTCTGCCTGTTTAGCCTTGTGATTGATCCCTTAAATATAAAGGTGTATTTGGACTAGCCTAATGTGACAATCAGATATAATTTTCTCTCATGGGAAGAGCAATGGTCACCCTAGGTACCTTGTAGATTTGATGTTGTATGATTATGTTCTAAAACAGACGATATTAATCAGCATCTATTGTGTGAAACTAATGCAATTGTCTGAGTGTCTCATGTCCAGGTGCAGTCCTTCCAATTAGATGAAGATAAAGGTGACGCAAAAGCGCTTTTCATCTAAAGTGGAGAGGCCTATTCCAGATTCTACCCAGTCAGAGTATTTTTCCTGGATCCATGTTACACAAGTGCACCCACAGTCGCTTCAAAATTAAACCTCAACAAAGGAGGGATGGCCTAAAGACACAGCCGTTCTCAGTTGGTGTTTTGGTTCATAAGAAAACCCGGCACTAACCAAAAAAAAAAGGAGAAAAGTTCATAGGAAGAAAAATCGGACCTCAACATATGAACTTTGAACTTTTTAATAACCTTTCTTTTTACAGGTTTTATTATTTTAATTACAATGTTTATTCTATTAGGTTTATATACTGTAAGTGGTGTCCACATAAAGACGATAGGGTAGTAACAAGAATATTTTGTTATACTGTATAATGGAATCCTGGTAAACAAAGCCCACATCTTAGGTGCAATCTATACCAATGTACTATACATACCCAATAAATTGCACCCCAGGAACACGAGAGTTATATTTAACCCCTTGGAAAAAGACAAGATGCTATAAGATATTTGTAGAACTATATATATAAGAAATTGGTTATGAAGGGAGTAGAAATACAAGTTTACCCTAGGGAAATTATTGACTCTGTGATAGAAGGATAGATAAATTATTATCCTGCAACTAGACCAGGTTATGTTATTTGGGAAAGTGGTTCCAGTGTTTGAAGGTAGAGATGAGGGTTGGGATTTGTTGGGACTTGGTGGTTAGATTATTTCGCTGGGAGCGAAGCTAGTGGATGTTTTTGTATGTGTGTCTGTCCTACTCATTACTCTCTGTGTTATGAACAGCAAAACTTTGGTCCTGAAGTGCGTTGCAACCCCCCCACCGATGCTATGTCTCTTTTTGGTGATGAAGATGTCAGCAGTCCCCCAGAAGAGACCGAAAAAAGAAATCAACTGGGCCAATACAATGGCCAGAAAGGAATCAAGTTATGTACTATGGGACTATTTTTTTGGTCAGGCAGGACTATGATATGGTTAACTGTTCTTTAAAAAGACTGTCTCTAAAGGAAGAGGGGGCTGAGAAGATTGGAAAAGAGGAAGGTGGGGAGGTCACCCAAGGGCGTGTGTCAACCACAAGGAAAGGATCACAAGTCAACCATTTTGCCTATGGCAGCCATTTTGTCTGTTCCGATATTCTAAGTAAATGTAGTATGTAAGATGTATGTGTTGGGCAGTCGCTCCTAGGAAATATTAACCCACACCAATCCCCACTTATGATCAGAAATAGAATTTAAATAATGTTCATCATACCTAAGCAAAGAATACGAAATTGAAAGGCATTAATTATTAAAAATAGCTCAGTTAAGAGAGTAGTGGGAGGTCTAATACCCTTTTAGGAATGTATGATTTATATGCAAAAGGGGATTTTTCAGTAGTCAATATAAATGTTGTTTTTCACGATACTAAAAGACACTATTTTTAAAGGTTCAGCAATAGATAAGGACAGTAGTTTTGCAAAATTGTATGGCATTGGGTTTTCTGATGGCAGCACAAGGAGGGGTTTGTAAATTAGTGGGTAAAGAATGCCGTTCTTATATTGACACCCAATCAAAAAGTTTACACCATGATATGGATACTCTAGCAGAAATTTAATCTCGAATACGAGAGGAAACAAAAGAGTTTGATTTTACATTTGGCCTTGAAAATTGGCTCGGTGTATTGGGAATTAAATTCTTTACGGAATTAGGATAATCGCAGGTTTATTACTCTGTGTGTATGAATTAATCCCGATGGCTAAGTGTAATCAGCTCTATTTTTTGCCAAAGAAAGATGTTTCTGCTTCTAGCTCGACCATTATGTATATACCTCCCACAAAGAGAGCGAGAAATACCAATAGTCTTGGTGCTCGTCAACCACCCATATGTTCATCTCTGATTATCAAACGAGATACCTAAAAGAGATAGGTTTCTGCAGGCACATGGTCTTTTGGAGGTTTCTTCCTTGGAGTTTTTCCTCTCCTGAGTGGTTTGCAGAAGAATAAATGGGATTGGTCAATTGGTTTGTTCTTTCAGAACAAAAGGAGGGTATGTAAGGTTGAAACTGTCTTCTGTCTTCTGGAATTGATAAGGTTAAAAAGAATACGTTGGCCTTGCTATTTTCACGGGAGGCTATCGTAAATAGCTTCAGACCAACTGTTCAATGCCTGTCAAAATATTGTTAAAACAAGACCACAGAGGATAGGGCTGCCTTATAAGTCACCATTGTATATGTCTCTTGCTCAGCAGTTAAATGTTTTAAGCTCTACAGAAAAGGCATTATGTGAAGGATACATGCAAATTTAGATGTGTACCCATATTTGTAACAGATGACAACTGTATTTTTGTCCCTGCCTTGTGTATATAAACCTGCTTGTGAACCATTAAAATTTAGTTGTAAGAACTCAGCCAAGGTGCCTCCCTGAATTCTTACGGCTCCGAGCTCGTATATGTCATACTATTTGAAATAATCTCATATCTGTTGCGTTTCAGTAGCTCCCGGGAGAAAAGGTTTTGCTTGCCCTAGAAGGACCTGATCTGTAGAGATCTAACAAAGAGTCTTCTGTTAAAGAGACAGTGTGTGGAGACTGGAATCTCTCATCCCTGGGAGGGGATTCTGTGGTAGGGATACCACCCCATATCCCTGGGGCTTACTATTGATGGAGGCTCTGCACCATTAGAAGGAGAACAGAGGCATCCACCACAGAAACCTGTCCTGTTCTCCCCCATGTCATTGCTGGAGACTCAGGCCCTCATGTTGCCAGCAGGTACGCACCACATTCAGAAACGTATCAAGACCAAGAAACACCCTAGATTACCCGATATGAGATTGGGTGGGGGTACATGAGCTACAATTGGAGGCGCTGCTCCGGACAGGTTTTCAGTGAAACAGAGCTGAAAGTAGTATGTCCACTTTCAGGGCAAGTGCTGCAGAAAGATGGGCAATTTTGGAGACTAGGGGTAGTCTCTCGCACAGTACACCCTAGGTGCCCTAAGAGGGTGATGTAAATTTGGGTACCCTTGGCTATAGCTGTCCTTGTCGCCTTGAGGCAGATAGTCCGGTGTACAAGGAGAGAGTTCTGCCTAGCCTGGGGTATGCCATGCATTTTATTCACTGGTTAGAGCACTATTGAGCACTGGTAAGTGCATAGGAACGAGTTGCACTTCAGACACTGAGAGTAGCACTATCGTGGGCTTAGAGGGCTCACTAAAGATGGCGGCAATATGTACATGTGCTCTGCGGGGCACGGAGGAGGTTAAAATGGCGACTGCAGCGCCATTCACTGCAACGTGTGTTGCAGCCGATCCAAAATGGTGACTCCCGCCAAGCCTTGATCGCGCACGGCAGCGTGCAAGCAGGCTGTGCGAGAAATGTGGAGGGAAATGTGCAAGAACGCCAGCTAAAAGAAAGGAGCAGTGTGAAAGCTGTAACCGCGCCCACCTGTGCAGTGACTGGCCAAAGAACGAGCCCACGTCACCCAAAGAGAGACAATTCCCCGTGTCTACCATACACCAGAGGGAGGGGACACACTGAGAACCAATCACAACGGTCCTCCCAAGTGGAAGGAGGGACAGGAAGTGAGACTGAGGAACCTCACTCTTGCTTGACTGGTGACAGAGAAGGAGCTACATGTCGAACAAGCAAGCTGATTGAATCAACCCCTGCGAAAAAGATGGCTGACTTAAGCATAAATACTTATCAGCTTCCAGGAGGCTTCATGGTTGTGGAGGTTAATGGGCGTGAGTATCTACGGTGCCTGTGCATCCAATGCAGGTTACTGGGACCGGCCCAAAGTACTACAGCACAGTGCCAACAGTGTGGCGTTTTGTACTTCTGGCCTACCGAGCCATTCCCTGTTATTGTGAAACCGCGGAAGGCCTCTCCAGCGATGCTTATCGAAGTGGGGGAGGCAGATGCGAAGGCTGCTCTGGTCCCATATATCACCCCTGCGGTAGGGACCCAGGCCCAGCCACTAAGATGTGCTCCGATGGAGAAGAGAGCGACCGCAGTGGAGGTACCGAAGCGTGCCCGTTTCGTACCTAAACCCACTGGCGGTGCAGCAAGGACCAGATGTGGCTCCCCAGCAGAGGTGCCATTGCCGTCCTCGTCGGATGATGAGAGACACAGTCTGTCATCGGTGGTGATGCACCGGCCGGCAGACCACACCAGCGGTGAAAGACAGAGCTCACTGGTGGAATGTAGGCACATATTCTCCACTGGAGGTTGCTGACGAACTAGACAATCGATGGAGAGAGATTATGCAGATGGTAATAACCCCCAAAGGTTCATTGTCTTATATGATGACATTGTGCCTGAGGAGCCTAAGTACTGGGTACTGCCAGGAAAGGCTGGGAACCGGAAACTTACTAATTTAAGCCGAGCAGATAGTGCCATAGTGGCGAGATATAGACAGTCTCAGGGGTATGAGTTCCCGTACGTACCAGAGCCAATCATGCAGGAGATTGAGGATCAGAGAGACACCTTTCTCAGAGACGCAGTCATTGAGTACTTACGAATTAAGTTTGGTAACTCTGCTTATCTGAAGGAAGACAAGATATGTTCCTTAATGAGAGTTTGGAGTACAGGCAGGAACATATTCATGCACAAAATAGTGTACAGGCCGGAGAATGGGCCTATTTAACCTTTCTTTGTTAAGATTGTGGATCATAATGGACGGGATGTAAGGAAACCTGATCCCGTCATTATTACTGAGTTATGGGTTCTCCATGTTGGGAGTTTCCTGCTGTTATGTCACCATCTGTGTGTTACAGCTCTGTGTACACAATGTATTAACTGCAATGTTTGTATATTAACAAAACACAGAACCCCAGCAAGCTCTTTTTGGGAACCCCTGAGCTCCTGAGTGTCAAAATGGAGTGTCTATTGAGTGTGGCATATGTATACAACAGACGACAGAGAAGCCCAATGCTACATCCAACATGACAAAAATACACAGTAAAATACTTATATATTCTCTTGAAAAGGGTAATTAGTTTAACCCTTTGGCCAAAGTGTTGTACGCTTGCGAGCCCCGACAAGGCAGACACCTGATCGCAATCCTTACACTACCAGATAAAATACTAATATACCTCTATTAGGATTAAAAGTCTTATTTACCTCTATTATGAGGGAGAATGACCACACTGGGTCTATATCCAGCAGAATGACAGGACCTGCAAACTAGGGAAGTGGGGAGGGGCGGGCTAAAAACCTGGGAAGGAGGAGCCACTAACCTCCAACAGCTGAAACAGCTGAGAATAGGTTAACAAAACACAGAACCCCAGCAAGCTCATTTTGGGAACCCCTGAGCCCCCATAATATATATGTATATAAGTGTCAAAATGGAGTGCTATTGAGCGTGGCATATGTATACAACAGACGACAGAGAAGCCCAATGCTACATCCAACATGACAAAAATACACAGTAAAATACTTATACATTCTCTTAAAATAGGGTCATTTAGTTTAACCCTTTGGCCAAAGTGTTGTAAGCTTGCGAGCCACGACAAGGAAGACACCTGTTCGAAAGCCTTACACTACCAGATAAAATACTAATATACCTCTATTAGGATTAATAAGGTTTTGTTAACCTATTCACAGCTGTTTCAGGGGGTGAGGGAAGAGCTAGCCCCACTCTGGGTGGCCCTTAGGCCCAGAGTGGAGGCAGGGACATCCAGAAGGGAGACAGCCTGCTGTGAGTGACTGCCTGTACCTGCTGTAAAGCTGCTGCTGCTGAGGACTTGAATAAAGAGTCTTCTGTTAAAGAGACAGTGTGTGGAGACTGGAATCTCTAATCCCCAGGGGAGGGGATTCTGTGGTAGGGATTCCACCCCGTATCCCTGGGGCTTACTACAGATGGAGGCACAGCACCATTAGAAGGAGAATGAAGGCATCCACCCTGTCCTGTCGTCCCCCATGTCATCGCGGGAGACTCAAGCCCTCCTTTTGCCAGCAGGTACGCATCAAATTCAGACACGTAGCCAGACCAAGAAACACCCTAGGGTACCCGATATTAGATTGGGTGGGGGTACATGGGCTACACAACCTCACACTGATGATACCCATCAAGTTTGAAACATGTCTGTGAGTGGTCTGTACTTGCTTTGCTTGTCCCATGCTGTGTTTAAAAGCTGTGTGAACGGCGATGCATCAGCTTAAATAGGCTCCATGTGAATGGATATTCCAGGCAAAAGGTGACACATTGTGTACTCCTTTGCATGTAATTTTCCAGAATCCCTTGCTGCAGTGGGAGCACTGTATGTGAGGTGATAATGGTTGAAAGGCAGGGTTGCAGACCTGTCTTAGACATGTGAATGTGCTCACAAGTGATATTCTTTATTGGTTATATGCTAACGGTGGATGTTTTTTGTCGCCTTTTTCACCCACCTTAACTTAAAAAATATGTACACGAAACGCATTGGGCAGTTATTTGGAGTTTATTCTTGAACAGAGGCAGACATCTCACGAGTGTGTTTTCGTGTATAAGTAGCAGGAAAAGGCGTTTTTTTCTAAAACCCACCCCCAGTGACGCATTTCCGGCCAAGGAGTGAGGGACAGCGTGTGGAGCAGTCCCGAGAAAGCCGATATCAATCTGATGCCATGGGAGTTAACATCTTACCTTCTTATTACTGCGCATTTAATACGAACATCTTAAGCACAAGATTGGATTTACAACTTCTTGGTATTCCATCCACTTGGACTATATACAGACCCACTTTGAACTCTTTAGGCGCCGGTTTGTATTTTTTATTTTTTTTAATGATGGTACCTAAAATGGATGGCGTGGGGGCCTGCAACCGCAGCGAGAAACCGGAACCTCGCTGTCGGTCCCCTGTGGAGGTACCCTTACCGGCATCGGAGTCCGCCTCGTCGGACGATGAGCAGGGAAGTCCTACGTCGGTGGTGATGCGCCTACCGGCGGGCCACTACAGCGGTGCTGAAAGTCAAGAACAGATACTTACCGGTGGTCTCAAGGAGCTGAGCATCGAGATTCCCCGACAGCATGCGCTGGTGCGGCCGGAGCAGTGGAAAAGTCCCACGGCCGTGGCGACTCCCAGCATGTCGGGAGAAGAGGACCCCATCGCAAGCAAGCGGAGTGGTGAAATACCCTCTTACCTCCCACAGGCTTCCGATGGAGGCGGCCGAAGAGAAAGGCCTGACAAAGGGCCAAGTGGAGCTGAGGAGTGACCTAGTGTATCCGGCGCTGGACGTCGAAATGGAGGAAGAAGTTCCAGTGGGGGACCCCACTCAAGATGGCGCCTCAACTCGCGAGAACGATAACGTCACTACCGGAGGCCACAGCAGAGCCGACCGGAAGCCACAGTCGCTGCCGATGATCAGCACCAGTCTGTCCAAGGAAGATATGGACAGATACCGGCAAGCAGTAAAGAGTCGGGAAGTAGGAAGACGGGTGAGCCTGATCTGCCCAACGTTGCCACAGGCCGCGGCATTGCCAAATTGCGGATCATAATCCCGCAGCGTAAGAACACTTCGCCCATCCCTTTGCCCAAGGCCACTGCCCAAACCCTGGCCCCTGTCACATCTTCCTCGAGGTCCCAATCAAGCCAAGGGTGGTCTGGGGAGTCACGGGACACATCGGAGGAACGGCCTGGGTTGGCCATGGACTGGGGTGAATGTTTCACATCTGATGAGGGGTCGGGGAGGGAAATGATTCCTGCTAGCACATCCCCGAAAATGAACCCTGTCGTCTATAATCATTTTGGGAGGGGAAGGCCTAAGCGATATGGGTCGGCCTCTAGGTCAACCAATACTTCAGGTGTCTCTTCTGGGGGAGAGACTGAGGAGAGTGAAACTGCCTTGGCAGTGAAGGAGCAGTCTGTGGAGCACAGCACTAAATGGTGGGCTCCCATGTATGAGGGATATTCGGAGTGGTTAGACCACACCCGGTTTGTACTAATGAGGGGAGATGTGGTTGTCCACTGGTGTGATGTGTGCGAGTACTCAGCTGAGTAACGCCAGGAAGAACAAGTTAGACTGTGGCATGATATACAGCAGGGAATAGTTAAACCCAGGGGATCCTCTATCCTGTATGATGTAATTGCCCCTGAAGAACCCCTGTCTTGGGTCCTGCCAGGCAAAGCAGGAAATATGAAGTTGATAAGGATCAGCAGGGCAGAGAGGGCCATAGTTGCGCGCTATATGCAGTCGCATGGTTTGGAGTACCCTTATGTTCCAGAACCCCTGATGCAAGAAATAGAGGACCACAGGGATACCTGGTTAAGGGAGGCAGTGGAGGACTACATCAAGTCCAAGTCTAGCCACTCTGAGCATAGAACAGAGGCTAGAATCTGTTATTTAATGAGGATTTGGAGTGTTGGGCGAACCATTTATATGAATAAGATGGAATACCAACCAGAAAATGGGCCCCCTAGATCCTATAGCATAACGGTGCTTGATGTGAATGGGAGGGAGGTAAAGAAGCCTGACCCCAGACATTATTACTGATGTTTAGATTCTCCTAGGGAGTAATCTATTAAGTGTAATTCTGGGTGCAGTAATTATGTACAGTGTGGGAAGATGTATTCCTGTATTGATATTATTGTTTTTGTGTCTTTCGCAGTTGCCCGTTTGAAGGAAGTTTCCGCAACTTTAGGCCCAAGCGGGGACGTTGGATTCCACCAGAGGGAGATTGTAGCCCTGTGTAATTTTGGAGTTACATGCCTCTCTCATATTGTGCAGTAATCCCTGTTAAGAGGGCAGGTTTGCCAGAAGTTATCATGAGGATTGGACTCAACCCCTTGTGAGGTGTAATATGTAGCAAAGGAAGTGACAGAATGCCATGTGTCCACTAACAGTGACATAGGGGTGGGTCTTCTGGAGCTATATAATACGCATCACTTCCTAAAGTTAGTGTGTTCAAGTTGGAGCTGAGTCTGTGCAGTTCAAGTGTCAGTTGCAGAGTGTGACAATATGATCCCACACTGTGCCAGGGTTCTGGCACAGATTGTGGCCCTCCCTTAGGGGAGAGGTGGCAGAGATATCCCTGTCTCTATTACAGAGTCAGGAGGGAACTTCCTTGAGGTGGGCAACTATGCTGATGTGCGGCTAAGTACCGGTCGCTATGATGGGCAGTCTGCCTATGAAGATGATAATAAAGATGCCCTTGATTCAAAGAACCTTCTTGCCTGATACTGGAGTTAATCAGGGAGTAGCTGCAACCAGGGGTTCTCTTCCAGAGACTCCTCCCTGCTATCGTGGGGATCTGGAAGGGATGGAGGCGCTGTACCAACTGTGAGTAGAACTCAGCACTACCTGTGAGCCAGTCCTGATGAATTCCCCAATACCATCAAGCGGGAGACTCAGGAGTCCTGTGAGCCAGCAGGTGCACCACACTACATGACATGTAACGGGGGGCAGTTTTCTCACATAGGGGTCAGGATCAGAAGGGCCGAGGGAAACACTGTTACATATATATATATATATATATATATATATATGTAGATGAGGAAAAGGAAAGGGAAGAAATATGGCGCCACCTAAATCTATTCAAACATAAATGTGGCAAACAATGATGATAATCTATGCTGTTCAAACTGAAAAATAAAAAGAATATAAAAAATACATGTGTAAAAATATAAACAAATAAGTGAATATGTCCAGATATATAAAATCCAATACAAATCAAAATCCAGCTCCACACGCTGTCCAAATGAGTCTTTGCAGCCTGAATGCAGGGGGTAACCACTCCCTCCAAGATATCTACAGAAAAAACAAACAAAAAACAGGCACACTCATAGCGTATTAAAGTTTACAAATTTATATGGAGTTGGATATGTAAAAATGCACACTCACAAACATAATGGGAATAAAAGCATTCAGGAGTAATACTCAATCGCCAGCCAGGATGCAGGATATCAGCCGCTCCAGTATAACCATCCGATGTAAAGGAAATACAGCAACACTGCAATTTTACTCCGTGTACCGGTACAAGTGGGAAGTGTTCCTCTACTCCCAGCCCTTCGTCACTGTGGTGAGCCTCTGGTAACAGTCTCACGAGATTTGGTGACGTCACTGGGCTCTCCGGATGTACTGCGGTGATCCCCGCAAGAATATCAATGTATATGGCTATGTTCGATATTGAGTACAAAATAGAAATAGTCCCGTAGATGGAATCGCATGTAAATATAAAAACTGGACGATATAAGTCACAAAGCACTCCCTACGAATTTCGTCTTAGAAAGACTTCTTCAGGGGGTAAAAGCAGAGGTGTGAAGCATATATTTATAGTCAGATTGACCAATCAACAAACAAAATAGCTAATTAGAAGGATAAATAACCGATGTGTAATTAGGAATTGAATTGAATATTTATATTAATTTCATTGTATGGTTATGTACTATATTGTTAAGTTCTTTTTTGTCATTTCATGTATATTCAAACCAGTATTTATAGGGGTTAATTCAATTCCTAATTATACATCTGTTATTTATCCTTCTAATTAGCTTTTTTGTTTGTTGATTGGTCAACCTGATTATAAATATATGCTTCACACGTATGCTTTTAACCCCTGAAGAAGTCTTTAAGATGAAACGCGTAGGGAGTACTACACTCCCACTCCACACCACTTTGGTAAAGCGCTGTATACACTGTGGGCTCTTTACCTATTTATATGTACATACAGTACACACACACATTACTCTTACATACTAACATTCAGGGACCATTTAACACCTCAAGTCATAAAACGCATACTGCACAGGGGGGAGGGATAAACTTCAATCACAGATCACAATCCACAGATTCCACATTTTTGGCTTCATTCATTGTAACATCGCCGGAAGAAGAGATCAGTGTATCTCGAAAGCTCCCACAAATAAAAGCATTTTGTTAGTCATTTCATTTTTGATGTCTAATGGGCAGAGCTTTTAGAAAAATGCTTCCTGTGAGAATAGTGTATCATACCTGGTCCAGTATTTCTACAGCTGTTACATCCTTGGCTGGTTCAGGGTTGGAAAATATTAAAGGCAGTGAAGTTTAATAGGCAGAGCTGGGAGACAATGTTACCTGTGACATTATCGTACCCGATCCACTATTCCCCCTGCCCTGCAATCTCATGGATAGTAGAAATATGTCACAAAATAGGGATAGGTAACAGGCAAGCTGTAAATAAATATTTATATTTTTATATTTATATTATCTACATTCGTATTGGGCAGATTCGAAGTGAAATGAGCAATTACTCCCTGATCAAGATTCCCACACTTGTGAAGTTTCCCTGTCTCATAGGCACAGGTTAAAGATACCATGTATATTCTAAAATATTACTGTTAGGAATGTCCAATATGAAATCTTAAAGAGATATCTGCTTATCAATAATATTGTAATGAATTTTTAAAAATATTCTTTTTGAGTGTTTTGTATGTCCAAATAGAATTGTCTATATACATTTGTATATTAGCTTATGAAAATACTTAGAGTTATAGAACAGGCAATATCTAATTATTTCTAAGGTTGGAAACAGGGTCCTGATTGAAGATGTTCTCTTTAAATTATTAAATTATTCGTATTACTGTTGTTGTGAGCTTTTGAATAATCAGAGGTTTAGGAATTGCAAGGAATGTAAGTTGAATTATGTATTGCTTTTTGATTTTTTAAACGTTTCACATGATTTTTCAACAATGGGCTAATTGATGGGACTATTTAAATGAGAGAGAGGATCTAACTCTCGCACAATATACCCCTGATAAAGCGAAGGTTTTTGTAAAGCACGTAGGGTGAAGACCATAGCCCCAAGCCATTGCAGATCAAACGAGCACAGGAGTGCACAGCATCCTCTTGTACAGCGTCCAAACTGACTGCAGGGAAGCTGTAACCGGCTTTTTTCCATCACCCGCTCTCGCGAGAGAACGAGCGGGACACGAGCAAGCCAGTCAATAGGACGCTGGTAGGATGGAGAGAAGGCAGCACTACCACTCCGGCAGCAAGATTTCATTAATAGTTCACTATTTGGCTAATTATTATTTCCACTTACAGTATTACACAGTGTTTGGCATGTTTTTCTCTTTACATATACTGAGATTCACCTGATCTAATCAACATAATTGGAGCGACTGAACACTACCAATAAGAATATTCTCTATGGTTGTATCACTTGGACATATTGTATGTATATTTGTCTAATGGTGTTTTTATTTTTAGGTTTGGTTGCATTGGCAACATTTACTTTCTTAATATGTGAAAGGTCACATTGTATATTAATTAGCATTAGGCGTCACACAGTATCTGTATTTCCATTCAAGCTGTAAAAAAATGCTAGAAGTGTGAATACCATACCAGATCAAGTATCACCAGGATGGAAGGGTCCCAGATGTGTAACAGGTAGAGCTGGGAGAAAATGCCAGCTACTGTACAAGAATATAACACTGGATCAATTATCTCTCTCAGTTCTGCCTCTCCAACTTGTTGAGGGTAGGAAAATGTCACAGGCAGTGATTTGAATTGCCACAGCGAGCAAATGCTACCTGTGAGAATGTCATACCTGGTCAAGCATCTCCTTGGCCCTTTAATTTCCTGACTGATCAAAGGTAGAAGAATGTCACAGGGAGTGACATTTGACAGACATAGCTGTGAGAAACCACCACCTGTGAGAACATTGTACCTGGCTCATTGATGCCCAAACACTGTCATCCCTGGCTGGTCCGGTGTAGGAAAATGTACCAGGTAATGATGCTTAAAGGTCAGAGCTCTGAGAAATTGCTACCTGAGAGAATATCATTCCTGATCAAATATCTTCCCAAGCCTAGCATTTCCAGGAAATGCAGTGATGTCTAATAGGAAGAGCTGGAAGAATATACCTCCCCGTGAGAATGTCATACTGTACCTGGACCGGCATATCCTGACCCTTTACATTCCTGGCTTGCCCAGGATAGAAAAATGTCACAAACTCACAAATAAAGATATCTAACAGGTAGAGCTGTGATAAAGTTGTGACAAATCTTTGTCTTCCCGGCCCAATGTTTTGTTTTTTACATTCCCCTTTACATTACCCTGTTTGGATGCTTTTTAAACTAACATTATTCCTGCCATTGCTGTCTTCTGTACAAGTACCCCACAGTGCTGTATCCTAAACCTGGATCTTAAATTTCCTTTCTGGATAATCCCTGGCATCCCATCACTGCTCATTCTCTTCTCCCAGCTCCCCACTTCCATTTCAAGTGAACCAAATTAAACTGATCTACAGCACAGTACAAACAAACTGTTCCAGGAACCCTGTAATCTTTTACTCATAAGGTCTCATCACAAGACTTCTCTCACAATGCAAGACAACCACAATAATTCGTTCTATTTCTAGAGAAATCCCTCTAATCGGTAGAGGCCTTGAAGTGGTGCTTTGCTACTATTGTCCTTCAATGGTTCCCATTCCTATCTATTTGATCTTCTTGACACTGCTTTTCCTTTATCCAAACATCTCGCTCCCACAGCATGTTTCTCACTTTCTCCCATTATATGGAAAACATGTTCAATTACTATAGGTCATCTACACAAATGAGAATGAGGATTACCCTTGGTTTCAAAAGCTAAACATGAATTAAACAGTTTTTAAGATATGGCAACTTTGTTTGCCCTTTCATAAGCCATTATACGCAATCTTTAAATGGAATTTTTTGAATCAAAGATTGTATACAATTCCATGTTTTTCAACATATTCACATATGTTGGCACTACATCAATGACGGCTTTATGATTTGGAATGGGGGCAGTAAATTACTGGAAAATTTCATAATTTACCTTAACACGACTAACACATTTCGATACGTTTTAATTCTACTAACATCACATTTCTGGATTTATCACTTATTGAAAAAGATAACAAATGGCTAACACGTAATTACTGGAATCCTACAGTACAGATACAAATACATTGTTACATGAATTCAATTCCCATCCTAAAACTCTATTGAGTAGTCTCCCGTTTGCACAGTTTTCGCCAGTTTTAAGGGTAGCTAAAGACCACCATGTTTGCTCTAGAGGTAATGAAACTATGCTCCATGGAATGGGACTACACTAATGAGAATCTTGATAGCTGCATATCAGGAACATACACATGCAAAGGCAAAAAGAAGGCTGCAGCTACTGGTAAGCATTTAATTTTTACTTTAGATTACACTCCAGACCATAAGTTTCTCAAAAACTTTTTTTTTTAAATACTGGCCCATTTTGCTAGCTGATTTCATCCTAGGCCCTTTGTGTATTGACAAACCTACTTCTTGTATTTAAAAAAGGAAGAAACGATGCGCATGCGCGACATCGGACTGAATGGCTGCTGAACATTCAGCTCCGTGCCCAGCCGACAATATTTAATCAATAAAGACGCTAAAACCTGACGGATTCCGTTGAAAACTGACCACATGGCCCCCGGATACCTACAGGATGTCAAAAGGGACACGCTCAAAGCGCCCCTCCACAGTAATGACGGACTATTATAGTAAGGGAGATCAACCACGCGCCCGCAGCCATGAGGGCCTCCCGCCAAGCGGGTCTGATTCGGAGGCAGAGGGAGATGAAGACAGCGGTAATAGAATTATGCGGAGACGCGATATGCAGGAGTTTTGTGCAGATATTAAAAGATGCCTGCAGGCCGAAGTGGCGACCCTGAGAGCGGACATAAGCAGCATTGGTTCCAGGACGGACTCACTGGAAAGAAAGTTAGACACCACTGTAAAGTCTCTCCACAGAACGGACAAACAACTGTCCCAAGTAAAAGACACTATTCAGGATCTCATGGACAAGCAGGAGGATTCCGAAAATCGGGAGCGACGCAATAATGTGAGGATAAGGGGGGTCTCAGAAGAAGAGCCTGACCCAGAGGACTTTGTGGGCCGGTGGCTGACCCAGCTGATGCCGGACAAGACGACCCAGGAGCTGCATCTGGATCATTATCACAGAGCCCTGAGATCCAGGCCACAACAGGGAGACCCCCCGCGGGATATTATCGCCCGCTTCCACTACTTTAAAATAAAACAACTCTTTTGCCAGTTGACTCGCAATAACCCTTCCTTTGAGACACACAAAATCCAGGTCTTCCAGGACATCTCCCCCACCACGTTGCTGAAAAGAAAACAACTTACCCCAATTACCAAAATCCTCAAGGACGAAGGGGTTAAATATCGTTGGATTTTCCCCTTTGGGCTCCTGGTATCCAGAAACGGGGCATCTACAACAATAAAGAAGGTTGAGGATGGCGGAGCCTTTCTCACAAAACTGGGCTTGCAGGACAAAATTACAGAGGAAGTGGCGGGAAGCAAAGCAGCCCCGGTCCCAACATGGCGGGAGGCAGGAAGATCCAGCAAGAAAAACCAAGCCCGCAGCCCACGGTAATTGGACTATTAAAGAGACAAGGTTCCCTCACAGTTAATGTTGATCCCTCCCTCTCCGTTCGCCAAAGATGCCCGTAGAAGCCCCACCGAGATCCCCCTCACAGCTACACCCCCCACCCCCCCCCCCACGGCATCACCGCCAAAGCCCAGCAGAGACAAGGCCCTAACTCATCACTGCACCACTTACCTGAATCCCCGGCGGCAGCAGAAGGAGACTAGCGGCCATCTTGGAACAGCTCCGGTGCCCAACTGAGAAGGGGCGGCAGCAGATGACGTCAGCGGGGAGGAGGCAGCAATTCACGCGAGAGGTGCGCGAGCGAGGCGCCACATCCAAGATGGCGGCGGTCGAGGCGAGCCGGAAGAGGCGGGAGCCGGCACAAAAACCCCATGCAGTGGCCAAGCATCACACGGCGCCGAGTGGAGGCAGCAGACAGAAGCAGCACTATACACGCTAATAGAGCGACACATAGCCGTTAGGATACGAGGCCCCAACCGATAAAGCAGGGGGTTCGAGCAGAGGGCAGCAGGGGAAAGCGGAGGGAGCCATCTAGGAAGATGAGGAGGAAGAGAGGATGAGCAGGGTGAAAGAGAGGCAAAGGCTGGAGTGCCCGCTGAAGCAGGGGAGAATAAGGTAATAGAGAGAGACAAGAGAAGTAGAAGACTACTGACATATGTAGATAGAGAGACCAGAGGGATAGGAGTTAGGGGCGCCAAAGCAGAGATCCGGAAAGGGGGAGAAAACAACAGGAGGGGGCAGACGGGGAGGCTCAAGGAGAGGTCCTGACGTGCAGACACCACAGGAGGGGAAGCTATGTGCAGCTAAGCAGAACTAAGTCAAAGCCAGGAGCTAAAGGGGAATGGAATATACTCAAAGGATTTAGCAGAGAGCTTGGGCTTAGCAGGCACTACGAGGGGCAATTCTGAAAAGAGCTACAGAGAAAAGGGGGTCAAGTTGAGGAAAGTTACTGTTACAAGGTCAGATCTTTGTTTATTCTCACACTAGAGGTTTTACGTAGACTATCTTAAACACGAATTTTGACTAGAGTCAAGCTTGGAATAATAAAGTTGCTAGTTAGTCGGCTGGGACGGCGGTCCTACAGTCGCCGTGTGCGTCTACCCTCGGGAACCTGAGGAAGTCCTGGGGAAGAGGTGGAGTAACACGGCCCTTTGGAGAAGGAGGGAGACGGAGGGCGTGCTCCAGAGATCCACCGTCCCACAGGCAAGGGAGAGAAAGCGGTACTATGCCGCTGATCACTCTCCCAAGTGGATATGTGTTGTTTATGTGTTTTTCTCATGTCCTTATGTATCCCATGTACCCATTGTGTCTACCCCCCCCCCCCCCACACTGTCTTCTACACAAGTGGTCCCCCGCCGAAACCCCGCACAGAGCTGAGTACTGCAGAGGAACAGAAGCGGCACCGTAGCGGCCCGACACATCCAAGAGCAACACTAGGAATACAAGGTCAGTACCCCACTCCAACATGCCTCTAACCTTTATATCCCACAACACTAAGGGACTAAACTCCCCATGCAAACGAAAGATAGCACTCACTGATTACAAAAAAAAGGGAGCGGACTTCATCCTACTCCAGGAAACGCATTTCAGTACCACTAGTGCTCACAAATACTTCGACAAACAATATAACCAAGTATTTCTATCCTCCACCCCAGAAAAGAAACGGGGGGTAGCAATCCTAGTTCACAATAGGGTAGGCCTAGTAGTAGATAAGGTAAAGAAAGATCGAGAGGGCAGGTTCCTGATGCTCATAGGATCCATTAACGCACTACCCATAACAATAGCCACGCTGTATGCCACTAATACCCATGAGACAGAATTCTTCACGAAGACATTCCGCGTTATAAAAAAATTTAGCGAAGGAGCCCTAATCCTAGGCGGGGACTTCAACGTGGCTCTGAACACAACCCTGGACCGTTCGGGTCCTCACAAGCGCAGGACCAATCCCCGACCTTCCGCGCTAGAGCAAGGTTTAAAAGATCTCCAACTAATAGACGCATGGAGAGAAATCCACCCGCTAGAAAAACTTTACACTTTCTACTCACACCCACATGACTCATTTAGCAGAATCGATTACTTCTTTATCTCTAGTAGACTGGTCTCCGCGGTCACCCATACGGGGATCCATGACATTTCATGGTCGGACCATGCACCGATCGAGCTAAGGTGCACGCAGATAGGGTTGGAAAGGCCAAGAGCAAATTGGAAACTAAACGACTCCCTTCTAAAGATCCCAGACCTTGAGAGAACGATCAAAGAGGAGATTAAACACTTCTTCAGTGAAAATAAAGATAGCGTTTACTCACATATAACCCTCTGGGAGGCACATAAAGCAACACTGAGGGGGGTTTTGATTAGTATGGGAGCCCGCAAGAAAAAAGAGCGCAACGCAAAAATTATTAAGGTGCAAGCAGAGCTAAAGCAGCACTTGGAACCACATAGACGGTTACCGGATGCAGTGACCCTGTAAAAAATTAAAGACACCCAGATTAAACTAAACCTTCTGCTCACCTCCCAGGCTGAGAAAGCGCTACGTTGGTCAAAGAGAAGATTTTTCGAGAAAGCAAACAAACCAGATACCTTACTAGCCAATATGATTAACTCCAAAACACACAATTATAGTATCCAAGCGTTACGTCGAGATTCAGGAGAAATTACCGCCAACCCCAAGCAAATTGTAAGGGAATTTAAAGACTTCTACGCAAAACTTTATGATGGGGATAAAGTAACTAGATCACCAGCGAACAAGGAGGCCCTAGAGAATTTTCTAAAACATTCAAATATACCCTGCTTGGGCGGGGTGGACAGGGAGGTGATGGGTAGAGATTTTACAATGGAGGAATTATCGGAGGTTATGAAAAACCTGAAACCCTCTAAAGCCCCGGGCCCTGACGGGTACTCGAATCTTTACTACAAAAAGTTTAGGAAACAACTAGCCCCTTATTTACTCCGTATGTTTAACCAAGTGTTGAACGGCTCCCCATTCCCTAGCCAAATGCTCCAAGCATCCATCTCAGTAATACACAAGACAGGGAAAGACCCGCAGGACTGTAAAAGTTATAGGCCTATATCCCAAATTAATTCGGACATCAACATTTATTCCAAATTGTTGGCCAATAGACTGAGTCTTATCCTACCCAGACTGGTGCACCCAGATCAAGTCGGGTTTATCCAGGGTCGACAAGCATCAGATAATACCCGACGGATTATTGATCTGATAGAAATAGCCAATCACAAAGATATACCAGTTATGGCGCTCAGTCTGGATGCGGAAAAAGCGTTTGATAGGATAGACTGGCCATATCTGGAGGCCACGCTTGGAGCGTTCGGAATGGGTGACAAATTAATTAAAGCTATATTCGCGCTATATTCGACCCCGTCGGCTAGGGTTACCCACCAGGGATTCGCTTCGGATCCCTTCCAAATCAAGAGTGGTACGCGACAGGGCTGCCCGCTCTCCCCCCTCTTTGCACTGTGTATGGAGCCGCTGGCGGCCCAGATCCGGGACAGCAAAGATATCTCAGGTATTGACATCGGAAACCAGACGCATAAGGTGGCACTCTATGCGGATGACGTGTTCCTGACAGTATCCAGGCCCCTCACCTCCCTGCCGAACCTGCTCGAACTACTGGGACGTTTCAATAGGGTCTCCGGGTTCAAAATCAATCAGAGTAAATCGGAGGCTATTAACATAAACCACCCTAAACACGTGTAAAAACTAATTGCCCTCAATTTCAATTTCCGCTGGCAAAAGCAACACATCAAATACCTGGGGGTCAATATTACGCGGACATATAATACAATCGGCCAAGCTAACTACCCGCGACTGATAAGGACCCTGAGAGAGGATCTCCATAGGTGGGCTAAAAATAAAATCTCACGGATTGGCAAAATCCACTGCGTAAAAATGAACTTGCTCCCTCGTCTCTTGTATCTTTTTCAAACGCTCCCAGTGCCGTTAAGTTTGAAGGAAACTCTCTCCCTCCAAACTGAGATAGATAAGTTTATCTGGGGAGGCAAAAAGGCAAGAGTGAGCAAACAGATAATGCGCACACAAACGGGGGCGGGAGGGCTAGCGGTACCTTGTTTGTTGTCATACTACCGAGCGGCCCAATTATGTCAAATTGTACAATGGCACACTAACCCCGACTCTAAAAGATGGGTCGCGTTAGAGCGAGAGGCATGCTCCCCATTGGAACTAGAGCACCTGATTTGGTACCCGAAGAAGGTGCGCAATAGCACCAAACTGCCGCTATCCTCAATGGCCAACTCGCTGTCGATCTGGGCAGGCACAAGGCTCAAATGTGGCCTGACTAGCAGGGCATCGGGCATGACACCAATTTGGAATAACCCCCTCTTTGCTCCGGGCCAGTCCAGCACAGATTTCTCTATCTGGAAACAAAATAACATAAAGCGATTGGTAGATCTGAAGGGGAGATAAGGAATACATTTTTTCGAAATAGTCAAATCAGACCACCACATCCCCAATGCCGAGATCTTTAGGTACCTCCAGATCAGGGCGTTCTATCAAAAAGTTCAGCCAAAGTCCCCTATGACAAATTTCGAAAAGCTCTGTCGATCAGGGACATCCACGGTGAGACTTACATGGCAGATGTATAAAGAAGTGACCGGTTCTAGCACGACAGTAAAGAACAAAACCAGATACATGACTCAATGGGAGACAGACCTAGGAGAGGAGTTGGAGGTAGAGGACTGGACAAAGATAGTGACGGCGACCTCCAAAAGCTCAATGTGCACGACCTTAAGGGAGAACGCATATAAGGTAATGATGCGCTGGTACCATACTCCCACAAAATTAGCTAAATTCCTGCCCAGTTACTCCCCATTGTGTCCAAGACAATGTGGACAGCAGGCAGATCTGTTGCACATGCTGTGGTCCTGCCCCAAAATCGTCCCAGTCTGGGACTCAATTAAAGACTGGTTGAACATAATTACAGGTAAACCCGTCCCATTAGACCAATGGCTGTTCCTCCTGAACAGGCCAGCAATTGGGTTCACCAAAGGAGAAAACAAGTTGATAGCTCACTTTGCTATGGCGATGAGGGGGGAGACTGCAGCACGCTGGAAACAGAACATAATTCCCTCAATTCCAAACATTAGACATAGAATTTGGACGGTATGCCAGATGGAAATGTTGACAAGTTTGGTCAAGGACACTGGCGAAAATTTTGAAAAAGTTTGGGCACCATGGTTAGCCCAGAAAGAAATCCAGGGAGTGGAGAGGACCTCAATTTGGCTTTAATATAGACAAATGCGTTCTCCCATGAGGGAGTGCTTAACGACGGAACCTACATCACACCTAGACATACACATCCCTCACCCCCCCCGCCCCCTCCCCCCCACGCCAAAACCCCGCCTGCCCCGGGAGGGACCTATAAGAAAATGAGAGAGACAAACTAGTTAAGAGTTAGCTGTCCTATGGGGTACGCACAAAGTTCTCAGAAGCAGAGAACCAGCATGAGGGAGGTAGAGGCGGAATCATGGAAGGAGACCCCCCCACCTCTCACCCCCCCCTCCTCTCTCTCTTTTCTTCTCCCCTTCTTTTTGTCTGTCTCCCCCCTCCGACTTCTAGCCGGAGACCCCCCCCCCCAGTCTGTCTGTCTGTCTACCCCGTATGTCCATAGACGTCTACCCACTCACAATGATGATTGACACGTGCAGTAAGCTGATACTGTACGCCGTCAAGAGTTTACTCACTGTATGTATATTATGTACTGAACAAAATAAAAATATAAGTTGAAAAAAAAAAAAAGGAAGAAACTTGGTGACGCATCATTGAAGGAAAACCAGTGCAATAAATATGAAGTTGCTCATTTTTTTAAAGCAATAAAAAATAATAGGCTGTTTTAAGAGTAAGGGATGGTTAGTATGCAACTCACTGATTGGAGGTGAAACTTGTCTTCATTCCATGGATTCTACTAAAGTATAAATTAGACAAAGAATTACATGTGAAACCTCTCATGTGATATATCTGCTAAAATGTGCTTACGGATATGTTAACATTGGAAATATGACATGAAACCTAAAATCATGATTTATTGAACATCGAGGGGAGATGATACCACCACTTTATTAAGACATTGTAAAGACCACAGACACAATGTTTCATCTATGCAATTCATGGGCATTGAACACATTTCCCCACTAGGTCGTAGGGGTGACTTTCACAAATTACTCCTACAATGTGAGACCTTTAGGATTTTCCCATTAAAATAGTTTAAAACTGAGAGGCCTCAATGATGACTTTTACTCACTTGTTTTCTATAATATAATATTCTACAATATAAAATATTTTCTTTCGTCTAAGGTTCTACAGGATCTAACTTCATTGTTTATATTGTGAAACATTTTTTTATTCATATTTACTGTTCAGTTTGTATATATTTTTTTCACCTTGAAGTGTATTATTGTGACGGTGCTCATCTCAAATCAGGAGGCGGACCTGCAGGGCTAAGGTAGGGATGAGAATAAACTGACCACAACCCAGGGACAGAGTCCTGTAAGAGTATCCGTAGTCGGTATGGAAGCCGGGGTCACGGCTGGTGGAAGAGTTGCAAAGTCCAGGGGACAGGCAGAAGTCAGGGTTGGCGGCAGAGGTGCAAAGTCGAGGAGGCAAGTGGAGGTCAGGCACACGGGGAAGGCAGTGAGGTCGGGGTCATGGTCCGGGTCAGCAACAGGAATTGAAAACAGACAAGAGGGTAAAGCGTAACTGAAAAGACCGACAGGAGCTGCAAACACAGAACTTTGCTTGGTGACTCCCTATGGTAACTGCAGCCTTATAAAGCATGCTGTCAGTACCCAAAATGGCCACAGAGAGCAGAAATGGCTGGAGAGACAGAAAACCTGGACCGTAGTGAAAACCCGGAACGGATCAAGCAGAATCCTTACAATTATATGGGCATTTAGGATTCTATTTTTTTACTATAAGAAAAAACCCAAATACATACTGTAGACCCTGCATTCATCCCTTTATGAATTATGCAGCTGGTAAAAGAATTGGCCTTACATTTATGGCAAACACATATACAATTCCAACGCACCTGAACGCAGGCCTGAAACTTATTAGTGAGATTTCTACATTTAGAACCTAAGGACATGTACATAGTGCAGGATACAGCCCAAGCTATGTAGCTCGCACCAAAACAAACACAAGGATGCCAATGTATATGCGCACAGTGCGCGCGCGTGCTATATCGTGCACATGCGCTACAGGGAGAGTTGTGCTTCGCAATACAAACAAGTTTATATTTCAAGCACGACACCGGGTCACACGGAGACCGCGGAAGCTAGCGGGTTCTTCCATGGACACGGTCTAAGTCTAATAACAAAGTATTCTTTTAGACAGTGGGATCCTAGTTAAATCGAAAGCTTTAGCATCTGCATGTGAAAAAAAGGACTCTCATAATAACTGAAAAATCCATTCATAATCTCTCTAAAATATCTATTACATTTGATTCTCATTAATGTATTTTGCGCCTACACAGAACTGTGAACTTGTTTTTCTTCTCTTTTGGGACAAGCCCTCTTACTGGTGATGAATGTTTTCTATGAGAAGATCTGTAGCCAGACAACTCAATAGGGACATTTGAGCAGGCTCCACATCCCAGAGGCTTCTTAATGTGTCACCACATTCCTCTTTATCTTTAAATGCTGAGACAGGTTGTTTAGTTATGGACCTCACATAAGTCTTTAAAACTAATTAGGAAACTATGTGCATGACATAAGTAAGTATGACAATACCAAAGGTGATTGGGGAAATAAACAAAACTGAGACTTACTGAATGTGCAGGTTTTCATTTGTATTTCTCTGCAGCAATCTGTAAACATTAGCACATCTTGCATACTGTCTAAAAATATGTCTAAGGATTATTATAATTTTTTACAATTGCTTTCAGATAAGGTAACAACCATAGATTTTTGTTATGAATATGCGCTACTTTGTAATAAGTTAGTATTATTAATGATATATAAATACTCACTACATAAACATTATATATATATATATATATATATATATATATATATATATATATATATATATATATATATATATATATATGTATATATATATATATATGTGTGTGCGCTTTTGCATGTAAATTCCCAGAATCCCTTGCTGCATTGGAAGCACTGTATGCTAGGTGATATGGTGAAAGGCAGGGTTGCAGACCTGTCTAAGACATGTGAATGTGCTCACAAGTGATCTTTTTATTTACTGTATATATACATATATATGTGCGTATGTGTGCACGCATTTGCGTATGTGTATATATATATATATATATATATATATATATATATATATATATATATATATATATATATATTATGGCAGGACGGCCTCACGACAGGGTCAGTAAGACGCTAAGGCAGAGGATTAAGCTGAACCGGGTTGGTTTATTAACCAGCAGACAAATGAACATAATGGGTACTGTCCCTTTAAATCATAATAAAGCATAGAAAATTAACTCCTATCCCCTTTAGGGAAAGCTAACTACACCATAGCTTTCACCCTCACTAACTGTATGGCCAGCTAAACTTGTTCCCAAGCCAAAATATGCCCTGGCATATGTCACAGTGTAACACAGTCTCTGCATACAATAATAAGGGTTTTGCTTATCTTAGTCCTTTTTGGAGCAGACGTCCCTGCTTCAGCATGGTCTCTCCTCCTTTCTTCCTAAGGGAACACAGCCCCACAATGAGCCCAGAGAACTCATCTGTAGGCCCTGCCCCTGATTAATCAGATTTCCGCTGCTGCTCTTTCTCTGAGGAGATTAAAGCTCTGTGGACTGGAAATCACACTTACTTCACTGTTCCAGCCTACTGAGTCAGTGACTCTGTCACATATCCCTCCCCCCAGCGAAACATTGTCCTGTGAGCATCCCGTGCACTATTCCTGTGCACCAGCCTCTTTGTCAGACATGTCTGACATAAACCTCTTCTTTTTCCTTGCCTTCCAGTTGAAGAGTCTCTCCTTCAGGGCAAGTACTAGGCTTTCTGGGCTTGTAGACTGGTCCTTCGCTACCTTTTAATCTTGTGCCGGTCGGAGTTTAGGGTTGAAGCTCTGCCTTTGATGTGTACCCATTTGCAAAGGTTCCCGAGCATCCTGTAGATGGATCTCTGTCCTCGTCCTCTTGTGCTCAGAGTCTCCCTTACCCTGTAGAAGAGCCTTGACCTCGGTCAGCTCATTGCGTACACTCGCCAGTGACTGTTTGGCCTTCTCTTGTAAATACAGTAACTCCGCTTTAGCGGTGATAGCTTTTGGACCTTTCTCCATCAGCGTACCTTCAGTGTTGGGTTCCACACCATTTATCTTCAGTACTTCAACTTGGGTGGGATTCTTATTAGCCCAAAGTGCACCCTATGGTGCTTCTCTTTTACAGTCAGCAGACTCGTAGGCTTGGGCCTTTCTTTCTTGACTCCTTAACTTACTCCTTTGGGAGTGTCGCTGGACAATCTATGAGGTCTTTCTCATCTTACGGTCATGGACACTCTTCCGTCCCATTCACGACTGTTTCTTCACAGCAGCTGCCCTCATGGCAAGGAATCCAATTTGGGTCCCATGGGTACTGCAGTACAACTGGTTTCTTACTATGCTACTCCATCACAACCTGGTCTACCCATTACGTGCCTTGTGGAAAGTAGACTGTAATACTGCAACGGTATTGCAGTCATGCTTCCGGAAGTGCCTCACTTGCTTTAACTCTACCTCCATCTTTTCCATGGACTGATTCTGTGACCCAAGTGTCTGTCTTAGGGTTGTAACTCTTTATCCAACTTCATGTGAGAAACCTCCTGCTGAGCAGCATTAGAGTCCAACGTAGCGTCCCGCTCAATCTTCAGAGCCTCGAGCTCCTCGCCCATGTCACTCTTTTGTTTCTCTGCCATCTTGCGGCCAGCACGCTTAGACTCCAGGTCCTTCCTCAGGTCTTGAAGCTGTCCTTCTTCCTTTCTTCTTTCACACAGTGCAGATGCTAGTTCAGCTTCTTTAGAGTTGAGTCGCGATTCCACATCTCCTAGCAGTCTCATTGCAAGTCTTAAATCTGTTTCCATTTCTTTATTCTGGACCTGCAGCTCCTCCCAGACCTTGTCCAGCTCCAGCTGTAGTCGGGCCCCCTCATTGGCCGTGTGGTCCAGCCTCTTGTGGATATCGGCCATCTCGGTATCATGGTGCAATGTCAGACAGGCCACCTGACGGACACCTCCTCCCTCTCGGCGCAATGTATCTCGCGCTCAGCCCTCTGCATCTGCAACTCTTCAATCTGATCCTGTCAGTCCCCTTTCAGGTCCTTTATCTCTTCCCGGTGCTTGCTCTGGGCTTGCCTCTGAGCCTCCTTCATATTTTGAAGCTCTGCGTTTTTTGTTTCTAGGATCGCTGCTGCTTCTGTCTGCCACACCTCTTTCTCCTGAGTGTACTGATTTTTGGGGATGGAACATCCGCTCTGCTTCTCCATCTCTTGCTCTAGTTTCTGGACCTTATAGTGCTCCCTCTCAGAGTCATCTGGCTTCTAAGCTCCTCCTCCAGCGATGCTCTTGTGGCACTCAAAGTTACTTTCAGCTGCTCCAGGGAGAGGCATTCTTTTTCCAGCATTCTCTCTGCATTCTGCAGTGCTGCCTGAACTTCTAAATATTCCTGGGATAATTGTTCCATCACTTTTTCTGCTTGGTTAATCTTCTCCTTTACTTCACTAGCCTGGTCAGACAAATCTGGATTTTCTTCTTTCAGACTTACATTCTGTCTCTTTACTGTCTCTAAATTACTCAGTGCATTCTCATAGGTTTCCTTCAATGTACACAGCTCTGTGCTGCAAGCGTGAACTTCTTTCTGAGAGACTTCCAGCTCTCTACGGCAATTCCCGAATTTCTTGCAGAGCCTCCCCATATTTCTGCTTCAGGTTAGCAATTAGTCCGTCAGACTTATTCTGCTTTTCATCCGTTGAAGCAATTGGGGTGTTAGCCTTTTCCAGACTAGTCGTCCCCTCCTCCAACTCACTCTGTAAGAGACTCTCTGTTTTCTTCAAAGCCTCATGCTCACGTTTAGCTGGTAGTATAACCATCTGTAACTCGGCGTTTGCTTCTCGCTCTTTATTAAATTGCTCCCACAGGACTACATAATCATGGTGGGCAGTTTGGAGTGCAGGAACTAAGGCCTCTTTATCCTGGATCAATGATTCAGCTTCCCTTTACTGCTACTTTTTCTTTGCCGCCGTTCCCGTGACAATTTAGTCCGTCACTCCGGTCTGCAGCACATTTCGGCGCATTACTTACGCATGTTGTCCTAATATCGCAGGTGGTTCGGTCACTTCCTCTGTGACTTGAGAAATACTTTTCCTTTTCTTCTTTCTCTTTGCTTTATTAGCTCTAGAGACATCACTGGTACTGGGCACATACTCACTGGTATCAGCTTCCATATCTTCATTGCGCTCATTGCCCTTTGACTGATAATGTATTAATCTGTGCCCTTTTAGGGTACAGATAAACACAGTGATAGTCTCAGGGGGAGTGGGTGTTATTCTATCATGGACCAGGGCCCTGGTGTCAGGCCTTCCCTCCCTCAAGGGAGTGGGAGCAGCTACCCCATACTCCACCAGGGAGTGTGGGAGGCAAGGATAGACTACTGGGGCCTCAAGCCCCTGGGGTTGATTCCAGGGACACAGAGAAGACAATGTGCTGTAAGAAATGCTGTGATTAAGTGTGTACAATAATGATCAAGTTTTATTTTCACTCCTGGTTGACACTGCAGTCTTTCCGGGTGTTAGGGAAAGAGGTTTTCTGCAGGGACTGCAACTATCTGCGATAGGCCCTGTGGGAATGGAGGTGCTGTACCAGAGGAGATGAGAGCTATTGATCCCATAAGCCTGTCCTTTTCATCCCCAACTAACATCGGCGGAAGATCAGGCCCTTCTGTAAACCTGCAGGTGAGCAGTGAATCTCCCGTAGGGTGGGGTAACACCGGTTACATATGTATGAATGTATAACTTTAATTATATTGCACCATTAATGTACAAAGCGCTTCACAGAAGTAAGACATGTGACAATCATATAAATAACAAATTATACAAATAACAAATAATGGGAAAAGCGCTTCAGACATAAAAGTAACATTAGGAAAAGGTTTCCCTGCCCCAAAGAGCTCATAATATAATTGGTAAGTAGAAGAACATACAGAGATAGTAGGAAAGGGTTCTGGTAAGCGTGTCTGCCAGGATCCAAGGTCGATGTATGAGGAGTAAAATTCCAGCCACAGAGCTACTCATAGGCTTTGTATTGTATTGTATGTCTTTATTTATATAGCGCCATAAATGTACATAGCGCTTCACAGTAGTAATACATATCATATAAATAACAAATAATATAAATAACAGATCATGGGAATAAGTGCTTCAGACATACAGTAAAAGTAACATTAAGGAAGGAGTCCCTGCTCCGAGGAGCTTACAATCTAATTGGTAGGTAGGGAGAACGTACAGAGACAGTAGGAGGGAATTCTAGCAAGTGCGTCTGCAGGGGGCCAAGCTTTATGTATCATGTGTCCATGATTATCCAGTGCTATTCATATGCTTCTTTAAGCAGATGTGTCTTAAGGTGAGTCTTAAAGGTGGATAGCGAGGGGGCGAGTTGGGTATTGAGGGGAAGGGCATTCCAGAGATGTGGGGCAGAAAGTGAGAAAGGTTTAAGGCGGGAGAGAGCTTTAGATACAAAGGGGGTAGAAAGAAAACATCCTTGAGAAGAACGCAAGAGTCGTGATGGTGCATAGCAAGAAATTAGGGCTGAGATGTAAGGATGGGCAGAAGAATGTAAAGCTTTAAAAGTGAGCAGGAGAATTGAGTGTGAGATACGGGATTTAATCGGAAGCCAGGAGAGGGATTTCAGGAGGGGAGTTGCGGAGACAGATTTAGGAAAGAGTAGAGTGATTCTGGCAGCAGCGTTTAGGATAGATTGTAGGGGAGACAGGTGAGAGGCAGGAAGGCCGGACAGCAGGAGGTTGCAGTAATTGAGACATGAGAGAAGGAGGGCCTGAGTCAGAGTTTTAGCAGTTGAGTAACAGAGGAAAGGGCGTATCTTTGTGATATTGCAGAGGAAAAAGCGACAAGTTTTAGAAACGTTTTGAATATGAGAGGAGAATGAGAGAGAGGAATCAAGTGTAACCCCTATGCAGCGTGCTTGGGCTACTGGGTGAATGATCGTATTTCCAATAGCAATGTGGAAGGATGTAGTAGGGCCAAGTTTGGGAGGATGTATAAGGAGCTCTGTTTTTGCCATGTTAAGTTTCAGTCGGCGGATGGCCATCCAGGATGATTTTCCAGAGAGGCATTCAGAAACTTTGATCTGTATAGCAGGTGTAATGTCAGGGGTTGAAAGGTAAATTTGTGTGTCGTCAGCATAGAGGTGATATTTAAACCCAAAAGATGTGATTAGGTCACCTAGAGAGAGTGTGTAAAGAGAAAAGAGAAGGGGTCCCAGGACAGAGCCCTGGGGAACCCCCACAGAGAGATCAATAGAGGAGGAGGAGGTGTTGGCAAAAGAGACACTGAAAGTACGATGGGAGAGGTAAGAGGAGATCCAGGATAAAGCTTTATTCCGAATACCAAGAGTATGGAGAATGTGAAGGCTTTGTTAAGGAGGTGTGTTTTAAGATGGGTCTAAAGGGTGGATAGAGAGGGTCCTAGTCGGATATTGAGGGGAAGGGCATTCCAGAGGTGTGGGGCAGCCAGTGAGAAAGTTTTAAGGTGGGAGAGGGCTTTAGACACAAAAGGGGTAGAGAGAATACATCCTTGAGCAGAACGCAAGAGTTGGGATGGTGTATAGCAAGAAATCAGGGCTGAGATGTAGGTAGAGCAGAAGAGTGTAAAGCCTTAAAGTGAGGAGGAGAATTGAGTGTGTGATCCAGGATTTTATAGGAAGCCAGGAGAGCGATTTCATCATGAGGAGACGCTGAGTCAGATTTAGGAAAGAGTAAAATGATTCTGTCAGCAGCGTTTAGGATAGATTGTAGAGGAGACAGGTGAAAGGCAGGAAGGCCGAACAGCAGGAGATTATAGTAATCGACGGGAGAGAATGAGGGCCTGTTTCAGAGTTTTAGCAGTCGAGCAACAGAGGAATGGACGTATGTTTGTAATATTGCTGAAGAAAAAATGACAGGTTTTTGCTACCTTTTGAATGTGAGGGGAGAATGTGAGCGAGGTTTTCGAGTGTGACCCCCATGGCAGTGTGCTTGTGCTACCAACGCCAGCTTCTTCTGTGTGTGAGGCTGTCACTGCTTCCAATGCCAACAAAATGCCAGTCACTGTTGTCATTTTCAAAGATGTATCCTTCTAGTAACAGTCCAAAAAAGCAATTAGTGTTGAACAAGTTCTGACGGTCTGTGTGCTGACAGCAAGACACGAGGGGACCCGACCTCTATGCCTGGACACAGAACACGCAGGAACCTGCCAGAGACTGGACCCTCAAGCAGACAACTATAGAGACCCAGAGACTGACATTAAAGGCCACCTGCATTGAGGTACCTCTTGAGACTGTGGGGTGACAGGCTGGTAAGGGATTTTTCCTCCCAGTCTTGCAGAGTGGCACTGGGGAAATGAGTTACTGTAGCCCTCAAAGGGATAGGCTGTTTGTTTATTTTATTTATTTTTGTATGCTTAGCCTAGTTTAAAGTGGCAGGCTGAATAAAGCCATGTCTTAATTTCCCCAAAACTATCTCCCTGAGTGTACCTCTGCACCTGTCTCTTACAGTGTTGAACAAGTTCTGACATTGCTATTACTAGACTCTGATGATCTGTTAAAACAGTCAGATTTTGAAGAGGGAGACTCATCAACATCGCATATTCAATCACAAGGACTTGAGGACTTTGAGGAGCCGGGGGGTAGACTTGATGATTCATCTCTGTAAATATCACTTGTTATGAATGAGGATTCTGGTGATGGTGATTATGATGTGGATGTTGCAGATGCTGTTAAAGACTTTGATTTAAGTGGCATTGGTGATGGTGGAGGGAGTGCCCTGGTGAATGATGATGAATATGATAATGTTTCAGGTAAAAGTGATGATATGTTTCAGGTGATCGTTCTTCATGATTGTGAAAACACAGATTTACTAACAAGTAAATTGATCAATACAAGCGGTAATAATAATAATAATAACAACGTTATTTTAAACTGCAAAAATATCTGGTTACAGCTACATGTTGTTTACATGTTACAAACACACAAACACACACACTGGAATAAAACCTTAGATAGTCAGCATAAGACAAAGGGGGTTGCAGCAATCAGACAACATAGTGTAATGTCATCTTGGTGCTCTGCCAGGGCCATTGCCGACCTCAGCGGGACAATCTGAGACCTCACTAAACCATCCAATTGGTAGTAGAGATGGGCAGTGTGTACAAAGGGCAGGGACTTAATCAACGTGAGCTTATGACGCGCACTTACTGGGAATTCCTTATTCATGGGAAAGAATTGCAAACCCCAATCCCTATTGTAAACAAGGTTCGACCCTGGAAAATCCACTTGTATCTTATTGTGCAAACACAAAATAAGTGTCCCCGGCGCTAATGATAAAGTCCAAGATACCGTAGTCTAATTTAGACAGTCTGAGATAAGAGACTTCTCTGGATGGGTGGATGGACTGACGAAAAAGTTCCAGATGGGTGAGGGTGTCCTTGGGGTTAAATCCACAATGATTCTAAAATAACAGAAACAGAAGGACACACCAATTGCGCAGTATGTAAAAGTCACAGACCCCTATCTAGAAATACAAAAACCCTACTTACAAGATAAGATCTTGTTGGTACAGGGGAGAGAATCTGTACTTGCGTTCCGTGGGGAGCAACGCGTTAGACCACGTGGGGTCCGTGGATTACCGTGTGGAAAACGGGACGCAAGTACAGATTCTCTCCCCTGTACCAACAAGATCTTATCTTGTAAGTAGGGTTTTTATATTTCTAGATAGGGGTCTGTGACTTTTACATACTGCGCAATTGGTGTGTCCTTCTGTTTCTGTTATTTTAGAATCAATGTGGATTTAACCCCAAGGACACCCTCACCCATCTGGAACTTTTTCGTCAGTCCATCCACCTATCAAGAGAAGTCTCTTATCTCAGACTGTCTAAATTGGACTACAGTATCTTGGACTTTATCATTAGCGCCGGGGACACTTACACTGGCGACACACTTTATTCGAGCACGGCTAGTCCCGCGAATTCGGGTATACTCGGGTGTATTCAGGTTTCTGATAGTTTTCTGCCAGAGTGCATTGCGTTATTTTCCGGCAGGAATTTAAGCTTTTTATTCCGGCTGGTTACAATACTGCAATGCCGTCAAAATACACATGGTGGCGCTTGCGAGCTATTCTCTGTGAAGCCGTCCCCTATAATGAATTGTAATGCAGTATATATACTATATATATACTGTATAACAACAACCCCTGTAAGCCCTAACATACAGTACTGTACAGTACTGTACTGTACTGTATATGCACATACATAAATGATACTACTGTATGGGCGGCGGGGGCGAGATGTGTTTGAAGCAGAGAGAGATCCGCTGCTCTCTCTCTGCGCAAACATCCGCACATTAAAAATTATTTGAAATACATTTTTATTGATAGTGTAGATGTGCAGGGGGTCTCCGGAGCTGAACCGCGTTGGTTTTAGGTCTGGGGACCCCGTGCCCCCCGAGATACAGGCCGCTTTAGGGGGTGCCGGTATCCCTCTGCGTTTAAAGGTCCCGATCACGTGACCGCGGCCTGTAAACCAAGCAGAGCAGAGGGATACCGGCACCCCCTAAAGGGGCCTGTATCTCGGGGGACACGGGGTCCCCAGACCTGAAACCTGTGCGCTTCTGCTCCGGAGACCCCCTGCACATGTACACTATCAATAAAACACATACAATATACAGTATAAATAAACACTCGTTCTTTACCTTAGCGTCTATGCGCTATGGTAAAGAAGCATTATTTTAATAATATTGTAAAGTGAGCAGGGGGTTCCCTGAGCCAGAAATTAATGCTCAGGGAACCCCCCCCCCCCCTGCTCCTGATCAATATTATTAAAAATACGGAAAATGCAGCGTCATTACCATAGCGGATAGCCGCTAAGGCAATGAAGGGGTTAACCCACCGTGCCCGCTTTATTGTGTGTAGTGGGGATGGGTGAGGGGGGTATTTGGCCCTTGGTGTGAGTTTACGACTTGCGGGAGGGGGGGGGGGTTGCGGGTGCACTTAACCCCTTCACGACCGTAGCAGTTAATACCGCTACGGTCATGAAGGGGTTAAGCCCTCCCGCTACCCCCCCCCCCCGCAAGCCCTCCCCAACCATCGTTGGGGCGAATACCTCATTCACCCACCCTCCCGCAACCCACAACAATAAAATACACACAGCAGCCGCCAAAAAAATAAATAAATAAATGACAATAAATACATTTGAAATACATTTTTATTGATAGTGTAGATGTGCAGGGGGTCTCCGGAGCTGAACCGCGTTGGTTTTAGGTCTGGGGACCCCGTGCCCCCCGAGATACAGGCCGCTTTAGGGGGTGCCGGTATCCCTCTGCGTTTAAAGGTCCCGATCACGTGACCGCGGCCTGTAAACCAAGCAGAGCAGAGGGATACCGGCACCCCCTAAAGGGGCCTGTATCTCGGGGGACACGGGGTCCCCAGACCTGAAACCTGTGCGCTTCTGCTCCGGAGACCCCCTGCACATGTACACTATCAATAAAACACATACAATATACAGTATAAATAAACACTCGTTCTTTACCTTAGCGTCTATGCGCTATGGTAAAGAAGCATTATTTTAATAATATTGTAAAGTGAGCAGGGGGTTCCCTGAGCCAGAAATTAATGCTCAGGGAACCCCCCCCCCTGCTCCTGATCAATATTATTAAAAATACGGAAAATGCTGCGTCATTACCATAGCGGATAGCCGCTTAGGCAATGAAGGGGTTAACCCACCGTGCCCGCTTTATTGTGTGTAGTGGGGATGGGTGAGGGGGGGTATTAGGCCCTTGGTGTGAGTTTACGACTTGCGGGAGGGGGGGGTGTTGCGGGTGCACTTAACCCCTTCACGACCGTAGCAGTTAATACCGCTACGGTCATGAAGGGGTTAAGCCCTCCCGCTACCCCCCGCAAGCCCTAAACAAGCACCGTTGGGGCTAATACCCCATTCACCCATCCCCACCCACTACCCACAATAAAAAAAATACACACACACACAGCAGCCCCACAATTAATAAATAAATCTAAATAAATAAATAAATACATGAAGAGAAATAAATATAAACTGGATATATATACAGTATATATATAATAACAATCCCTATACATATACAGTATATACTTTGTATATATATATATATATATACACTGTATATATATATATATATATACATATAATTATACATATACATATATATATATATATATATATATATATATATATATATATATATATATATATATATATATATATATATATATATATATATATATATATATATATATATATATACAGTATACAGTATATATACACACATGATGAACCAATAGTACAAATACATGTAGAATGGTTATCAAAATCATACTGTCCTACAGATAACGCTTCTCTATACAGACAATAATAATAATCCATTTAATAATCCTAACTTATTTTACAATATAAAACATAACATTCCAATCCACACAGTACATTGCATTTACATTGTATAAATGATGCATAAAATCTATGCACCATATACATTCTGCAAATGAATGTTAACAATATACGTAATTGCAAGCTACAGTACTCTACCAGTAAATACAAACACTTCCAAACAATTCAACTATTTTAACCACTCAAGTATACAAAAATCAATATATACTGTAAGTACCAACCAGAAAACACAATTTAAAACCAAATCTAACCCTTACAATACCAAGGATTACATCTATCTAATTGTAAAAAACCTTATACATTATACACAGCATTGTTTAAAGCCCCCTCCCCCCTAATGTTTCTGTTAAGCAGATTACATTGAAGGGAGAGAGATGTAAAGGCCTAAAGCCCCCCCCCCTAATGTGTCTGTTAAACAGATTACATTGAAGGGAGAGAGATGTAAAGGCCTAAAACCCCCTCCCCCCTAATGTTTCTGTTTAACAGATTACATTGAAGGGAGAGAGATTTTACAGAAACACACATTAGGGGGGAGGGGGCTTTAAACAGATTACATTGAAGGGAGAGAGATGTTTCTGTTACCAGTAAATCTCCCTCCCTGCATTGCTAACCACCCTCACCCCTTGCAAAAAAGAGACAAAAATTAAAACATACAAAGTAATGTCCCCTAACCCCTTAATCACCATAGCGGTTATTAACCGCTACAGTCATGAAGGGGTTAACCCACCCTCACCCACCACTCGGGATGCCTACATACCCTCCCACACTAACCCCCCCCCACCCGTGAGGCCTAACCACCCAGTCAGTACCCACAAGGGAGGCCTACCCACATACCGTTGGGGAAACACCCCACCCCCACCTCAGTACCCACAATAAAAACAGTACAATGACCCACAATAAACAGCATTCTATTTATTAAATACATTACCCACCCCCTGTGCCCCCCCCCATAAATACAAGATTTATTCTTTTACATTCAGGGTCCATAACGCAGCCCCACGCTAGTCCCCGGTGGGCTGGCAGGGCACCTGGACAGACCTACAGTTTACCAGCAGCATTCCACAGGTTCTGGAGGCCTGCTGGTGGATCCTGCCAGCACCATGGCGCCCAGGTGGTCTCCTTGGGTCACCGTGAGCCACAATTGGGTCCCCACGGTAGGCCCAAGGATGTCTGGGAGCCCCGGGTCAAACCCACAGGTGTCTGCGGGGCCTCGGGTGGTTCCCATGGGGGTCTGGGGAACTCACGGGTGCTCACTACGGGTCCGCGGTGCCCCCACAGAAGTGGGACCACACATCATCATCCCCGCACCTACGGGTCGGAGGTGCCCCCACAGAAGTGGGACCACACATCGTCATGCCCGCAGACTACGGGTCAGAGGTGCCCCCACAGAAGTGGGACCACACATCGTCATCCCCGCATGTGTCACCCGTGGAACCACCAGCCTGCTACCCTTTAGGATACCCGAGGATACCCACAGGTGGTCTCCATAGGCCCCACGCAAAACCACGGAATCAAACCCTGAATGTAAAAAAAATAAACCTGGCCTATACATTCAATACATACACCCTCCCCCCCAACACCTACAGTACAATAATGTGCAAAATAACTATTATCCAGATATGGATAATAGATTAATTGCCCATTATTAAAAACATTAACTAGCATATACAAATAAATAAAGTACTACTTACCTCATCAATACGAAGTGTCCGATGCCAGTGCCTTCCTTCTCTTGCCCACACAAAACATAGCCAAAACCAAGCCAATACATTGCAATTACATTCAGATATCAATTAACCCCTTAAACACCTTATCGGATAATAACCGCAAAGGAAATTAAGGGGTTAAGCCACATCGGCACGATACCCACCCTTCACCCATGAATTTGTACTGTGGCTTCATCATGCAACTATATATACTGTATATATATATACACAGAGAGACAGAGAGAAAGAGAGAGAGAGAGAGAGAGAGAGAGAGAGAGAGAGAGAGAGAGAGATACAGTATATATGTATATATATATATATATATATATATATATATATATATATATATATATATACACACACGTTATATACACACCCATGATAAACCAATATACAGTACAAATAAATGTAGAAGGGTTATCAAAAGCACTGTCCTACAACCAAACTCTTCTCCATACATACACACTAAATTAAAATCAATTTCCTTTAATATTCATAACTGATCTCTCAATCTACTGTAAATCATCACTAAACCTCTGAAAAGCCATTTAAACAACTTACATTCCAATATAAATGATGCCTAAATATCTATGCACCATATACATTCTGCAAATTAATCAACCAAGTAAACAAAACTAAATTAGTAATCATTATTTACATCCCTAAACAATTCACACTAGATAAGGAACAATAAAACCATTAACAAATTCACGCCTAGAGCAGAACAATTAAGCCTTTGAAAAAATATATGTACCGACAAAAATACAACCTTTACAAACCAAGCCTATCCTTGACCTTCCTCAAACACACAATACAATACCAAGGAATACTGTACAGTACATCTATCTAATTTTAAAATACTTTAAACTCACAATAAAGCATACTGTAGCAGCATACACAAAATAATTTAAAACACATCCAATCCAGCTTTTAAAACAACATCATTTCTTACCCTGTACTGTACTGTATGTATATATCTCTCTAGACATATATACATACAGTACATACATACATACAGTGGCAAGAAATGATATACCACAAAAAAAAACTACACATGTTAAAAAACCTTTTGAAAAAATTAACAAGTTAAATAAAATACATTTCTTTACTGTAGTTCACTTACCATTACTTGCCCCCACCGACTCCCGTTGCCCAGCTTACTCACGAACCAATCCATGATCAGGAACCCATAAAATAATAAACCATTCAAAATAATAAACATTAAACTAAAAATCCAAACCAATCCACGGGTCTTCTAGTTGTAATCCATCTTTATCTTCATCTGTGTTCTTCTTTATTCTATCTCCTTCCAGCGGGGGGGGGGGGCGGGGTCTTCTCCCCGTCTGCGGCCACGCCCTGGTCTTCTTTCTTTCCCGGAGGTCCTTCCTCCGCGGCGTCTGGCTTCAAAATGAGACGACATAGGCTTTTAAAGGCCTATGACGTCACATTTTGCGTCATGGTTCCCATGGTCCTGATTGGACCTTGAAAACCATGTGTTTTGGCCGACAAAAAAAAAATGATGACGTCACTTAAAGGGAATGAAAGCACAGCCAATCAGAATGGCTTTGCTTCAATTGCCTTTAAGATGACGTCATGAAAAGGCACATGGCTGTGCACACATGGTACTAGAGCCAATCAGAGCGTGGGAACTTTATCCCTACTCTGATTGGCTCTGGTATACCATGTGTCAGGGGCTTGGGGGAGAAAGGATGTGACGTCAATAAGGATAAAGTTCCCACGCTCTGATTGGCTACCGTACCACGTGACAGGTTTTCATTGACATCACATCCTTTCTCCCCCAAGCCCCTGACACATGGTATACCAGAGCCAATCAGAGTAGGGATAACGTTCCCACGCTCTGATTGGCTCTAGTACCATGTGTGCACGGCCATGTGCCTTTTCATGACGTCATCTTAAAGGCAATTGAAGCAAAGCCATTCTGATTGGCTGTGCTTTCATTCCCTTTAAGTGACGTCATCATTTTTTTTTTGTCGGCCAAAACACATGGTTTTCACGGTCCAATCAGGACCGTGGGAACCATGACGCAAAATGTGACGTCATAGGCCTTTAAAAACCTATGTCGTCTCATTTTGCAGCCAGACGCCGCGGAGGAAGGACCTCCGGAGAAGAAAAAAAGACAAGGGCGTGGCCGATGATGGAAAGAAGACCACGCCCTGCCCCGCCCGGAAGGAGATAGAAGAAAGAAGAATACAGATGAAGATGTACACTATTACAAGTAGAAGACCCGTGGATTGATTTGGATTTTTAGTTTAATGTTTATTATTTTGAATGGTTTATTATTTTATGGGTTCCTGATCGTGGATTGGTTCGTGAGTAAGCTGGGCAACGGGAGTCGGTGGGGGCAAGTAATGGTAAGTGAACTACAGTAAAGAATTGTATTTTATTTAACTTGTTAATTATTTCAAAAGGTTTTTTAACATGTGTATTTTTTTTTTTTTTGTGGTATATCATTTCTTGCCACTGTATGTATGTATGTACAATATATATGTCTAGAGAGATATACTGTACAGTATACATTCAGGGTAAGAAATGATGATGTTTTAAAAGCTGGATTAGATGTGTTTTTAATTATTTTGTGAGTTTAAAGTATTTTAAAATTAGATAGATGTATTATTCCTTGGTATTGTATTGTGTGTTTGAGGAAGGTCAGGGATAGATAGCCTTGGTTGTACTGTAAAGGTTGTATTTTTGTCGGTACTTATATTTTTTCAAAGGCTTAATTGTTCTGCTCTAGGCGTCAATCTGTTAATGGTTTCATTGTTCATGATTGAGTGTGAAATGTTTAGGGATCTGAATAATGATTGCTAATTGATTTTTGTTTACGTTGATTAATTTGCATAATGTATACAGTATGGTGCATAGATTTTATGCATTTTGGAATGTGACTTTTTTCATTGGTTTGTGATCATATACAGTACAGTAGATTGTGAGATCAGTTAGGATTTTTAAAGAAAATTGATTTTAATGTAGTGTCTGTATGGAGACGTGTTTGGTTGTAGGGCAGTATGCTTTTGATAACCCTTCTACATTTATTTGTACTGTACAGTATATTGGTTTATCATGGGTGTGTATATAACGTGTTTGTGTATATATATATACTGTATATATATCTCTCTCTCGCTCTTTCTCTCTGTCTCTCTGTATATATATATACAGTATATATATATATAGTTGCATGATGAAGCCACAGTACAAATTCATGGGTGAAGGGTGGGTATCGTGCCGGTGTGGCTTAACCCCTTAATTTCCTTTGCGGTTATTATCCGATAAGGTGTTTAAGGGGTTAATTGATATCTGAATGTAATTGCAATGTATTGGCTTGGTTTTGGCTATGTTTTGTGTGGGCAAGAGAAGGAAGGCGCTGGCATCGGACACTTCGTATTGATGAGGTAAGTAGTACTTTATTTATTTGTATATGCTAGTTAATGTTTTTAATAATGGGCAATTAATCTATTATCCATATCTGGATAATAGTTATTTTGCACATTATTTTACTGTAGGTGTTGGGGGGGAGGGTGTATGTATTGAATGTATAGGCCAGGTTTATTTTTTTTACATTCAGGGTTTGATTCCGTGGTTTTGCGTGGGGCCTATGGAGACCACCTGTGGGTATCCTCGGGTATCCTAAAGGGTAGCAGGCTGGTGGTTCCACGGGTGACACATGCGGGGATGACGATGTGTGGTCCCACTTCTGTGGGGGCACCTCCGACCCGTAGGTGCGGGGATGATGATTTGTGGTCCCACTTCTGTGGGGGCACCGCGGACCCGTAGTGAGCACCCGTGAGTTCCCCAGACCCCCATGGGAACCACCCGAGGCCCCGCAGACACCTGTGGGTTTGACCCGGGGCTCCCAGACATCCTTGGGCCTACCGTGGGGACCCAATTGTGGCTCACGGTGACCCAAGGAGACCACCTGGGCGCCATGGTGCTGGCAGGATCCACCAGCAGGCCTCCAGAACCTGTGGAATGCTGCTGGTAAACTGTAGGTCTGTCCAGGTGCCCTGCCAGCCCACCGGGGACTAGCGTGGGGCTGCGTTATGGACCCTGAATGTAAAAGAATAAATCTTGTATTTATGGGGGGGGGGCACAGGGGGTGGGTAATGTATTAAATCTTGTATTTATGGGGGGGGGGCACAGGGGGTGGGTAATGTATTTAATAAATAGAATGCTGTTTATTGTGGGGCTGTGCATTGTTTTGATTGCGGGGACTGGGGGTGGGGGGTGGGGTTCCCCAACGGTATGTGGGTAGGCCTCCCTTGTGGGTAGTTAGTGGGTGAGGGTTGAGGGTGGTTAGGCCTCACGGGGTGGGGGGTTAGAGTGGGAGGGTATGTACAGTAGGCGTCCCGAGTGGTGGGTGAGGGCGGATTAACCCCTTCATGACTGTAGCGGTTAATAACCGCTATGGTGATTAAGGGGTTAGGGGACATTACTTTGAAAGTGTTGTTTTTTTCTCTGTTTTACTGTACAGCAGCGGAGGTTGCCATGGGTAGTGGGTAGTGTATTGAATGTATTTATTGGTTATTATGCCTTAACCCCTTCATTACCTTAGCGGCTATACGCTATGCTAATGAAGCCTCGTTTCTGAACTTTTAATAATATTGTGCAGGAGCAGGGGGTCCCCTGAGATTAGATTTCTGTCTCAGGGAACCCCCTGCTCACTGTACAATATTATTAAAATAAAGAATATTATTTATAGGGGCCTTAGAACAGAAGTTCCCACGCCAATTGCGCGCTCATTGCTCTTTTGTTACAATGTTGCTGGTCTTGCGGGTTTGCAGTCTGGCAGCAAAAAGCAGTTTGTACAGTAGTACTGAGTGTGAGATATTTTATTTACAAATACAGTACAAAAACCGTGCAACACACAACAACATTCAGTATCCTTTGTTTAAGTACAACAGGTACTATAGGGTAAAACATGTACTGTACAGTACAGCACAATATTACAGTATGGTTTCACTGAAAGTCCTCCCCATTTTCCAGCCATGGCCGATGCCTTGCATGGCGCAAAACGCCATTAATGCAGTCTCTAACGCCTCTCATTACAGGATCTGTAACAGGGTAATAGCGCTGCATTTCTTCCACAATCTTTTTCCTTAAATTGGCAGGAAGGGCCTTTTTTTGGCGATTCCCATCATAGTTCACTTTGAACACCCACTCGCAGTACAATGTGTAGGGAACATGGTGTTTAAATATGATCAAGGCATACTTGTGTGGTATACCAGCACTCCTCACCCTATACTTCTCCCTCAGCGCCGGTGGCAGATCGCACAGGGAGATGTCGGGCTCTGTTTGTATGCGAGCGGGTGTAGGAGGTCTTTTGGGAGCGGGTGTACTTGAGGCGATGGGCAATGGTAGGGTGTCTGGGAGGAAGCTTTCCTCCGGTAGTGGTCGCCGGGTTGTCTCCTGGCGTGGTCTTGACGGGGTTGTCATGTCCTCCTCAATAGCATAGTACACTGTATCTTCTGGTGGAGGGGGTGTGCTTGGTGATGGAAGGGGGTCGAAGGTACCATGCATCACATCCATGTCACCCCCCTGCTCCAGCGTCGGGGAAACAGGGGCATTAACACCGAGCAAATAATGTATGCCCGCTATGTCTGCCTCTATCTTGTGCATCCGTTGATCCAGCCGCTGCTCCATTTGTAGCATCCGTTGCTCCATATGTAGCACCGACTCCAGAAGCAGATCTAGCTTTGCCAGCACACTAGAATTCCCGGGGAGATCCACACTTAGCCCATTCAGGATCCGGTCCAACGAGCTGCTTGTGCATGGCATCTGGAGATCTGGGGTGATGGGTGCAACGGAGGATGAGATGGGGGTTCCCTGGAGAGAAGCGGCATCGATGGAGAGTGGAAGAGGTGACCTGGGGATGCCCGGTACAGGAGAAGCTGCAGCGTGGTGGAAGAGGGATGGAGAAGGTGACCGCTGGATTTCCGGAGAGAAGCAGAGTCGTCCAAGAGCAAAGGAGACAGTGACCCGTGGATTTCAGAGGCAGCAGCATCTTCAGATGGAACCGGAGAAGATGGGGGTGGAGAAGCCGGGCTGAAGATTTCCGGGACAGCTACAGCAGAGTCGTCGAAGCATATGGGAGCAAGTGGTCTGCGGATTCGGTGAGTTGGCTGCCATGCGTCTTGCGAACCGAGCACAGTACCGTATTTCTTCTTCACATAATAAGGCTGACGTGTTTTAAAAGCCTTAGCCTTTGGGGTCAGCAGAAGGTTTTCTTTGTTGGCCTTAGCCTGTCGCTTTGCCTTTGGCTTGGAAACGGTAACTGCCTTTCTCTTTTTCAGTGTGGCAGGCACAGCAGAGGTGAGATGGTTCTTTCTTCCATAGAACCGGGGATGCTCCATGTAAGCGGGAGGCACAATGCAGTATCTGGACAATGGCTCAGATAAAGATCAGCAAGTGGTGGGCTATGCAACGTGTACAACCTTTTATGCATGGCGGCCAGGTACAGGTGTTGAAAGTGGGTGGTCTGTTATGTGAGTCATTAACATATAAATACACCATCCATTTTGTGGATTCACTGCACATCGAATACACATTCTTGTGTTTGTATTTCTTTCTACAGTACTCGCAGCAATGCCTGTTAAGAAGATTTCAAAGGATCTCAGCATGAGAATGAAGGAGATGTACACGAGCGGAAAACGAATTGCAGATATCCAGCGCTGGTTAACTGCTTCTGGCCTCGTTGTGCCATCAAGCACCGTGTGCTATCATGCACAAGGAAAAAACAGAGACCGCAAAAAGGCACCAAAGATAACAAATGCGTAAGTATACTGTATTTATAAAACTTAACCCAAAAAAATATAGAAAATTGTAGTGTACATCTACAGTATACCGTATTTATATAGTATATTTATTATATTACAACAGTATATACTGTAGTGTACTGTATGTGTGGTCAATTTATATTTTTTGTGCAGCAGTATACACTTTTGGTATATTGCAATTCATCTGACAACGAATATACAGTATATGATGTGTATTTATTATGATATAACAACAGTATACCGTATTTATATAGTATATTTATTATATTACAACAGTATATACTGTAGTGTACTGTATGTGTGGTCAATTTATATTTTTTGTGCAGCAGTATACACTTTTGGTATATTGCAATTCATCTGACAACGAATATACAGTATATGATGTGTATTTATTATGATATAACAACAGTATACCGTATTTATATAGTATATTTATTATATTACAACAGTATATACTGTAGTGTACTGTATGTGTGGTCAATTTATATTTTTTGTGCAGCAGTATACACTTTTGGTATATTGCAATTCATCTGACAACGAATATACAGTATATGATGTGTATTTATTATGATATAACAACAGTATACCGTATTTATATAGTATATTTATTATATTACAACAGTATATACTGTAGTGTACTGTATGTGTGGTCAATTTATATTTTTTGTGCAGCAGTATACACTTTTGGTATATTGCAATTCATCTGACAACGAATATACAGTATATGATGTGTATTTATTATGATATAACAACAGTATACCGTATTTATATAGTATATTTATTATATTACAACAGTATATACTGTAGTGTACTGTATGTGTGGTCAATTTATATTTTTTGTGCAGCAGTATACACTTTTGGTATATTGCAATTCATCTGACAACGAATATACAGTATATGATGTGTATTTATTATGATATAACAACAGTATACCATATTTATATAGTATATTTATTATATTACAACAGTACTGTATACTGTATATTTTGTCTATTTATATTTATAGTACAGCAGTATACATTTTTTGTATATTTATATTTACTGTATATTACAACATTACATGTACAGTATACAGTATACATTTTATATTGCTGCATATTAATAACACAATATAATTTCTTTGCATTGTAGGGAGACTACTCTTCTGGTGGACAGAATAAGTGAGGAGAATGATGAGAGGAGCGCATTAAGGGTTAAAAACACTCTTCTGGAAAACCACAATCTGACTGTATCCGAGAGCAGCATAAAGAAGATGAGACGCAGAATTGGATGGAAATATGGACGTGTGAGGTTAGTAGTGGACAGTACAGGAGGTACTGTACTGTAAAGTAAAAGTGTTGTTTTGCAAACTGTACTGCGCTGTGACGCTAACATTTTTTATTCATTGTCATTACAGAGCGTACCCCATGATACGGGACGCAAACAAAATCAAAAGAGTGGTCCAGGCCCAGGCATGGATCGACAGCGGTGAGACTTTCCAGGATTGCATCTTCACTGATGAGTCTACTGTGTCGCTGGAGAGATTTGCAAGATTTGCGTTCCACAAAAAAGGCCGCATAACTTTGAAGCCACGGCCAAAACACCCTGTGAAGCTGCATGTGTGGGGTGCCATCTCTAGGCGTGGACCGGGATGCATTGTCGTCTTTGAAGGTACAATTTCTCAAATATAATGCCGCCTAATGCACTGTACTTGACTAGTGTTGCCTTACCGTATGCACTGTACTATTGAGCACTTTTCTTTTCTTGCTATAGGAATCATGAATAAAGATTTCTTCCAAGACAACATTGTGCCCCTGATAGTGTGATACATCACACAAGACTTTCCCAATGGTCATCGCTTTTACCAGGACAATGATCCCAAGCACACCGCGTCGACGGCGCATATCCTTGAGCGCGGCATCAACTGGGTGAAGACGCCAGCGGAGTAAGTGCAGTAGACCGTGTCCCATTTATGTTCCCCACTGTTTGTACTGTGTACTGTATCTCTTAAACTAATTGTCCTTTCTTTCCAATCACAGATCGCCAGACTTCAATCCGATCGAAATGGTCTGGCATCAGCTGAAGGACCACATCCGTAAAGTGGCGAAACCCTCCAAGAAGGACGAGTTGTATACAGCCATAATGAGTTTTTGGAACGATGTACTCACCGAGGAACGATGCAATAAATATATAGACCATATTGCCACTGTGTTGCCCATTGTCATCGCGCGCAATGGACAAGCATCAGGAAAGTAGTACAGTGCTGTAGTATTGTACAGTAGGTACAGTATGATACAGGTAAGTATGGCACAGATTTTAGCTTTCCCAATAGTCAGAGTATACAGTAGTTCCAGTATACAGTACAGTAGACTAGTTTGACATACTACAGTAACTGCCTACTAACTGCTCCATTTTTTTCTTTCCAGAGAAAGCTGCACCAGCCACCTACTGTACAGTAGTTCTACCATATACGCACATACAGTACAGTATAGTAACTGAACAAAGTTTTTGTTTTCTTGTCGTTCCAGGAAAAAGGGTGCCCAAGGGGGAGGGGGGGCCTTGTGTTCGTCAAATCTGCTTGTGCAGTCAAATGTACAGTATATAAACAGCAGTAATGATGTACACAAAACCTCTCCTCTCTCAATGAACTACTGTACCGCAGACACAATGAGGATACTGTTACAGTATGAAGGGAAAAAGAACAGGATGGGTTATTTAACATTACAGTATACTGTGCAATATTTATACTGTATATTTATATATACTGTATTTTTATTCTAAAGGTATACGAGAATGTACTCTACTGTATGAGGACCTGGTGACTTTCAACCCTCTCAGACACACATAAAGGATTATTTCACATCACTGTATATTTATCCTGTATATTTTCAGTAATTTAGAAGCAGTGGCTGTTCTGAACAGCCCAGGGCCAGATTAACAAAACAATGGCTTGGATTGGATTAGCCAGACGATTGATGCTTGGCCAGGGAGGGATTAAAAACTCTAAGGGAGGGGGTGGGTGGTGTAGCTGTAGGATTGTACTGTGTCAGTATTTCCAACGCCAGGTCACCCTAATAATTGCATGAATAAACCCCCAAAGACAAGGCCCAAATATACTAGTACAGTATACAGTACTGTAAAGTATGTATTATTGTGTGTTGATGTTTTGAATTGCTGTTAACTTGAAAAGTTTCACCATTGTATTGTACTGTATTTGTAAATAAAAGTTTTTTGTGGCGACTTCAGCAATAAAAGAACTGGTTAATTTATCTCACATAAAGTACGTGAATAAGACCGCAATCACCATTGTACAGTAAATGGGTGCATAGGATGGAACGACAGGTGCTAAAGGGGTATAAATATGATACTGTATTTATCAGTATTGATCAAAGAGAGTTGATCAGAAGGATTCCCCTTATAAAGTATACAGCACTCTATTGTCATTCATACAGTACAGTATACTGTAGTAAAAGGTAGACAACACATGGTCTTGCAGTACAGTATACTGTATTACTAAAAATCTGTCAGGTTGACCAGAATCACTGCGGATATCAGAAAATAATACAATTTTATTAATTCTACGTACTGTATATAAGGGGAATCCTTCTGATCAACTCTCTTTGATCAACACTGATAAATACAGTAATTTATCTCACACTCAGTACTACAAACTGCTTTTTGCTTGCAATAAACAAACAAACAGGGAAATTGTCCAGTGGTGTGGATACAGGTTAATGCCCCTGTCTGATAGGACAGACTCGGGCAAGAATGGCCTGTGAGAGGTGAATATCCAGAATGGTAGCTGGGATGGAAAGCGCTAC
>NC_134483.1:21291977-21339477 GCF_040206685.1 Ascaphus truei
ACTTAAGTCATGAGTTTATGCCATCTGGTGGATAAACGAAACATTGCCGCCTAGTTAATTCTTCTGGTTATCATTTAACAGATCAGATCCCCCGTCAGCCAGGCATGAACCGTGGCTGGGAAGGCAAACGCAACGCAGCATGCAAGAGGTGAGCAGCGGCGGATTCCAGGTATCTGCCAGGTACAAACCGGGCATTTGCTCGTATAAAGTGTGTCGGTGCAGTATTTTTTGTTCGTATAATTGTTTAGCAGGTTTGAAATTATCTGTTTTATGTAGCTCCCCTTGGCAGCTTTTATTTCACATTTCACTATATGGTTAATATTCACGTGAATTCACATTTGTTTATTTCCCAATTGATATTGGTGTAGGTTAGCGCTTGTAGTGGGTTAATCACCTTGTTTGTTTGCCTAGTATCTTATTGTGAAATCATGTATTACATGAGATGATAATAAGGTGAGATGTAGTATATTTAATCAAATGTGAAAAACAAGCCTACAACCATATACTGTACAAATGACACAGGCATAAGACAACAAGCATCTTTAAACCATAGTTCCATCAGCATGACTCACTGCAAAGCAAGATCCACAGCAACAGTGCCTGGTTTCACTTTTAGCAACACAAAGAATTTCTGTACATCAAAGAAACACACCGAAAACAGGTCAACTTTACTGGAACATTGTAAATCACCTAGAAATCTGTGAATAAAGCATTGATGAATAGGTTCTACTTGTCTTGTACCACACTCCACCTCGGACACAAACTGTGGTGCAGTCACAGAAGGTACCATCTGCATCTGTGGCTGCATCTGCTCTTGTGATGTGTCAAACGCTCCTCCAGAGTAGAGATGGGCGAAACTGTCAAAATTAGTTTTGCTGAATTTCCCGGGCTTTCCATTCAAAATCCGTTCTGTGGTGTAAAATCTGTTGATGGATTGAGCCTATTTCAAGCCGTGTGGATTAATAAAAAAACGCCATTGGATACAATCTGCTCGTGGATTGCGGAATTCACAGATTGGATTGCCAATGATAAAAAGAAAAATCCGGCAAAAGGTGAATTGCCCTTTTTGAGATAAATCCACGTACCAAAGTAACTGAATGATTTGCAGAAGATCCAAATCCACCCCAAAAATGTGCCCATCTCTACTCTAGAGTCACCAGTTTCCAAGGAGAACAGAAACACATCAACAACCTGAATATCCATATTCCCATGAGGGGAGGGCTACCCGGGTCAGCTGAGCCAGTTGACTTTGACCCGTCGAGTTGAATCCTGCATGTGGACTGCACGGACCTCACCCATTTACTGCTTAATGGTTTCACGCACTCTTGAACTCTCTTTTCTAAGTTCTTTTCAAATTTCCTTACAGTATTGTCGACTATTGGACTTCTGCGGTATTTAGCCTCATCATTCTGTTATTTAAAAAAACAATAAACTCTAACATATTTAATATAGATTATTAAAATATTCTTTGGAACAACTAGAGGGAAATGGGCCCAAAAACAAATAAAGAAGCACCGAAAGTGACATGCTAAGCATGCAGTACTGCACCTGTCCTAATATTTCTGTCAGAATTAACAATTGACACCTGCCAGTGCCATACAACCAGTCCTCAATTCCATAGCATTTAGATTGGCAATGGCACAGTTCTGTTGTTTTTGTTCTGTTAGTTTTGTATGTCCTAATATTTTTAAAGCATAGTTACTGTAACTTACGTGATCTTAACCTCTTGTTATTGATGATTCATGAACCATCATACCATCATCCACATCTCATTAGCAAAACAAGCTATTTTGCCATTATATATTAAAAATAGAGCAATATAAACAACACGGGGGTTATCCCTACAAAACCACAGAACAGGTACCAATAAAATGAAAGTGCACGAGTAACATACAGTACTGTAGTTCAAAATCAGTCTCACTCGCAGCCTCTCAATAGTATTTTTAAAATAATGTCTCATCATAATGAAGACGAAAAGGAGAATCTCCAGTGTTAAATATTAAAATCATATTTAAGGTACTTACAGAATATATTTAACTACCTCGTTTTAGTTGCAGTAGCAGCAAATTGCAAGTATTGTGGTGATGGATGATGACTGATGATGATTGCATGAGACAGTCAAGTGAAGCAGCTACTACGGCAGTCAGTGATGAAGTGACAAGATGAGTATTGCTTTGACTGTTGAGCTGAGTAATATGATAAACATCATGGCGTAGTGGCAAAGGGGCACTGTTGAGGTCCCCTGTCTGGGAAGATTAACCTTGTCTTCTCGACTTGTGAATGGACTGCACACAATCTCCAACAGCCCTATGACCACCCCAAAAAAGGCCAACAACACACTGACCAGTACATAGATTTGCACCATCTTCCTGTTGGGATTTATGGCTGATCATTTATTTGGGAAAGGGATCATTTTGTGCATGAACAGCCTCCATGGTGTAGGGCTTATATGTACAGAAGTAGGAACGCCAGCTTTATATTCTATGCCACGCGAATGTATTCAGTTAATTGCACTATTATGTAGGAAGTGGGAACACTACTACCACTATGTAAATGATAATGAATGACCGTGATACTTTTATATTTCCTCAAAAGAAAACATTCCAAAGAATTTGTTGCAATTGCAATATAAAGCAATACTACCAAGTTGTACCATTATTCTTTCCTGAGAGATTCAATAAATATTATTAAAGACACTGACTTTAAAGTGATGGTTATGCTCCCCATATTCTACTAACGAAAAACAGATTAGGTGGCATCATTGACTACAGTCTTGCTTTAACCAGCTCAGTAAGTACAATGCACTGTGCTAAATATTAGTCTTCTCTTCTATACTCACTAAAAAAGTTGTTAATAAATAAACAGCCATGCTACAAAGGTTCAATCATGTATGGTTTTATGCACATCACACTGTGTGATTTCTGTGATCCATGCACAGCTAGAAGCATAGCAAGCACATAATCCTCAATTAATTAATGATAATAAAAAAAAATATTACCTACTACTGAATATTGCAGATTAGTTTAACAATCTAGTGATTTGATAAACAACATTGTTTTCTACAAAATTGTTAACATACTTAGTATACAGAGCATTTCATTTTGAAGCAACATCACAGAATATTTTTTAAAATATGTAATACATTATATATATGTATCTGTATATTAGGCAGATTTATGTATCACATATACTCTCTATATGTATACATATATGTGTGTATCTATAGATAGATGATAGATACATGCATAGATAGATTTATCTATCTATCTACTCTATCTATCTATCTATCTATCTATCTATCTATCTATCTATCGTATCTATACCCACTCACACTCCCGGCTAATAATCAAGTAACAGTCTTTGGTAAAGATTGTACAGTGAATACTTACCAGGAGCTTATGATATTACGCTGGGAATGAAATTCTTCTGCGTCTTTGTGAAATCCATCTGTGTGTATCTTCACAGCAGCTGGCGATGACCACGTTATGATGTTGGTGACACTTCCTTCTGTAATGCAGGACTGGGGTAGAAAAAAGAAAATGTAATATAAAAATATTTACAATCATCAATTAGTTGCCTAGATGTCAGTGTCATTATTGGCAAAGCAAACTATCCCATCAATCAGGAAAATAGTTTTTTTGTATGTATCTAATCACAGCAGGACAGGAGTACAGGTGTATTCTATAGCTATAATAGGGCAATCTTGCTATCACATGTAAATATATATATATATTTAAATATATATATATGTATATATATATATATATATATATATATATATATATATATATATATATATATATATATATATATATATACACACATACATACAGTATGTAACACACAGACTCTAGGTCAGTAATCAAGTTCACAGTTTTTGATAAAGAATGGTGAGTACTCACCATTATTTGATGATGGGAAAGAAGGACTATGGGGATGAGTCCCATGTTCTGAACATACTTTGCATCCTTCCTGTGTGAGCACCGGCAGAAACTGTGAACTAATGCACTTGTTGATTTATTCAGTTTTTCACAGATAGTCACTTGATCATTTAAGGCACTTTTTCCGTTTGCTTTGACAATCATATTGACTGACTGCTACCTCAGTCATTGTATGAAAAGTAATTGCAGCAAGTAGGACAAGAGCACTAACAGGACTCTGTCTGATTTGAGCTGACACGCTGAGAGAGGTTGAGAGAGTCAGAGGTGAGAGAGATACAGAGATTAAGAGGTTCTAAGTCCAATGTAGTCAATCATGATTGAGGATTCTGATTTGAGACTCCAATATAATAACATGATCTAGGATTTGGAATCTATTGTATGTGACAGGGATTGTTTTTATATGTTTTATGTGTTAATATGTGTGGAAAAGAAACGGCTCAGTGAGAAAAGACACTGACTGGCACTGAGTTTGAAGCAGGGGAACCTGGTTCAATACCCGGTGTTGGCTCCTTGTGACCTTGGGAAAGTCACTTCATCTCCCTGTGTCCAAGGCACCAAATCATAAATTGTAAGCTCCACGGGGCAGGGACTGTGTCTGCAAAATGTCTCTGTAAAGTACTACTGTACATAAAGCCAACAGTGCTATACAAGAACAAACAGTTATTATTATATCAGGGGCTCGGGTCAGTCAAGGCCGCGTGTATTGACAGCAACATTATTTACTCTGACATCAACCTACCGTACAGTGCTTTAATCTGTATTACTGTATACTGTAGTGACCGACTAAGTGAACTGATGAAATGATTCTTCCATTGCTCTGGCTAATGTCCAGGGTACACAGTCAGAGTGGGAAATAAAGACTTCAAAATTGTTTCAAAAAATAAAATAACCTTCCTAAACCTTATCATGAAATCTGATATGTATTTTAATAAGTTAAAAAAAAAAGGCTAACCCTCCCACCAAAAAAAGACTAGGGTTGGTGGTTAAGGTTATTAGTTAACCGCAGGCACCCAGGTAATATGAATTGTTTTCATAATTAAAGTAAAAAAATTCAAATTGTGTCTGGTTTCAGGATTGGAACAGTTTTGTTCCTATTCTTTGAACTAATTATTCTTCAACCACTAAATAGTACCACTAGTGTGGGTTTGTTTTAATAAATAAACAACTAGAGAACTAGTAGTAACTAAGTAGTAATTTAAATAGTCTACACAATCACTTCTAAGGCCTTGGTCCCGCTACAGATGGCGGTGCGTGCGGCCGCGGGCCACCAGCTGCTTGCCTCCATTCTGGATGTCCCGACTGGCTCCTTCCGGCGTGGCTGACTGCGTGCTGTGACGCGTCAGCCAGCCGGAGCTACAAGAAGCTTGTAGTTTCGGAGAGTGTCACGTCACGTGACACGCAAGGGAGCCAATCCATGTTCCCCCTCTGCTCCGATCCCCCGCCCCCCGTTCTGATTTCCCCCCTCTGCTCCGATCCCCGTTCCGATTCACCCCCCCCGTGTGTATTTGCCTGTGTGTGTGTGTGAGTGGAGGGGAGCAGGGAGGGAAGCTGTGCGTGTGTCTTGGGTTTTTTGTGGTTAACTTTTGGCCGGCTCGGGAGGAAGGAGGTGCGCCCAGCTAGAGGCAGAAAATTTGTATCTCCCGCTCCCTGAATCTGAGCTCTGCTGCAGTCATCCGGGGGGGGGTGAGGGATGATTTATGGGAGCAGCAGAGGGCATGTGGAGAGAGGGGAGAGTAGCGGGTCCCTCCACCCAAACAACACCCTCCTGGCCGCCGCTCCCTACAGAACACAGGTAGCGGTCAATTGCCTGTCAGCGCGCCGACTGTCTGCAGTGCGGGCGCGCTGACTGAGGGAGCGGAGCCTTAGCTTACTGTTGTCATTTAATGACTATGATTCGTTAGTTAAAAAATATGTAATTTGTCTATTTGTTTCATTTGTATTATTGAAGACTGTGAGTAGCGAGTACAACCTTGAAATATAAAAAAAATAATAAAAATGTAAAGTAATACTTAACAACAAGTCGTTAATATTATCTATGTCTATGATTGTTGATAAAGGAAAGTAGATGCCATTTGGCATATTGCATATGAACTTGAAACACAGGCCAATAATGCAACCTTGAAATGATTTTTTTGTATTAATCTAATAGAACCAATAAAAATGAGGTGTGTTATTTACTATGTCTATAATGGATGTGATTGTTTGGAATTAAAGGCTATTCACACAGCCTTCCTTTGAATATTAATAGTAGCCATGATTCACAACATTTTTAATTTAAATAACTTTTTAAAATGTGATTAACTGTAATATTTTAAACAATGATTTTAACTTTTTATTGGTATTTTTTTAAACATTGTACAGTATATCAATACAGTATATCAATCAAAAGCAGTGGCGGCCGACCTGAGTCTAAATCGGCTAGATCCGCGGCTCTCAGATAATCTCGGTCAGGTGCGTTTTTTTTTTGTCCGGAGTGAATTGCGTTATTTTAGCGCTCGTGATATTAGCATTTTATTTTCGCTGTCTGCAATGCCGTGTAAAAACTCAGGGGGGCGTTTGCGAGCTGTTGTCTTAGAAGTCAAATACCTTCGCGGTTCAACCTACGTCAGTACACAGTCTGTGTGTGCGCGCGCAGTTATTGTAAATTTGCATATTTAAAGTATACATGCATTTGCAGTGCTGTACTGTACAGTATGTCTCATTTGAAAATTATTGAAACGTATAGGCGTTTACAGTACTGTAACAGTGTCACATTTCAGCATATACAGCGCTCTCCCCTCGCTCAGGATAATTAACTGCACTGCAGGGTATTTCAACTTCTTATCGTCTCTACAATGCAGTACATCTCTCCCACACCATTCCTTTGAATGTGTGTCTGGTTTCAATCACATTCCTGCTTGACAGCAGGTGATTACTGCGCATGAGCCTGTAACTTCGTCCCCCACTGCTTGCTTGAGTGAGTGACCAAAAAAAAAAAATTTGCTTTTTTTATTCAAATTTTTTTTTCTCCACAAACCTGCAAAAACCATCTTGATACTGTATTATGATATTCAATCTGTTCTGTAGCTTTTGACTGCGACCCTGTGCATTTGACTGCACATGGTTGATTTGTGTGCTTTTTACATACTGTGTTTGGGGGTGTAGGGATCATATTATTATGATGAACTTCCTTTTGAAATTAAAGTATGTCATTATCTTTGAACTTCATGCAGCTGTACCCTGTATCCCCCTCCCCCACGAACACACACAAGGCTCGCTCAAGGATTTGAAACTCCACAGAGTCATTTATTTTCTGAAGCTTGACATTGTGTTCTTAATCCGTCCATAGCCGAGCGTCAATCACCTCACTGCGCCTGCGTGTAATCCTCTTTGGGATGGGAGCTAGCTGATTACTGCGCATGACTCACACGACCCCCCCCAACCCTTTGAGGCTTTGTTTACGGTAACGCTTTAGAAAACCCCTTCTCGAATTTGATATGTAAATCTGATTTGCACAGCATTGTGAGAATTGAGACTCTTATCGACAGACACCCCCACAGAGTCATTCATTTTCTGAAGCTAGTCATTGTGTTTTTAATTCCATCTTTATCTTCTTCCTCATTCTGTGTACAGTACAGTACTTCATTGAGAGAGGAGAGGTTTTGTGTATATCATTACTGCTGTTTATATACTGTACACTTGACTGTACAAACAGATTAGACGGTACACAGCAACCCCCTCTCACCCAGTCCATCCTTTTTTCCTGAAAAGACAAGAAAACAAAAAATTAATGCAGTTATGTGCGTACTGTATTAGGGCTTTGTGTAATGTGTATTACTACAGTAGATGGCTGGTGCTGCTTTCTCTGGAAAAAAAAATTGAGCAGTTAGATGCATACTGTGTTATGGCATTGTGTACTGTATACAGAAGCTACTCCACATTGGACTACAGTAGGCAGTTAGTACTGTCAAACTAGTCTATACTGGAACTACTGTATACTCTGACTATTAGGAAAGAAAAAATCTGTGCCATAATTACCTGTATCATACTGTACTTACAATACTACAGTACAGTACTACTTTCCTGATGCTTGCCCATTACGCGCGATCACAATGGGCAACACTGTAGCAATACGGTCAATATATTTATTGCAGCATTCCACGGTGAGTACATCATTCCAAAAACTCAGTATGCCTTTCGCCAACTCATCCTTTTTGGAAGGTTTAACCACTTTCAGGATATGGTCCTTCAGCTGATGCCAGACCATTTCGATCGGATTGAAGTCTGGCGATCTGTCATTGGATAAAAAGGACAATTAGTTTAAGAGATACAGTACACAGTAAAAACAGTGGGAAAAATATAAGACACGGTTACCGTACTTACTCCGCTGGCGTCTTCACCCAGTTGATACCGCGCTCAAGGATATGCGCTGTTGACGCGGTGTGCTTCGGATCGTTGTCCTGGTAGAAACCGTGACCATCCGGGAACTAGCGTGTGATGTATTCCACTATCTCAGGGACAATTTTGTCTTGGAAGAAAGCTTTATTCATGATTCCTATAACAAGAAAAGAAAAGTGCTCAAAAAACTGCACACTAGTACAGTACAGTGCATAAGGCTACATTATATTTTATATATTTTACCTTCAAAGATGACAATGCATCCTGGTCCACGCCTAGAGATGGCACCCCACACATGCATCTGCACTGGGTGTTTTGGCCGCGGCTTCATAGATATGCAACCTTTTTTCTGGAATGCAAAGGTGGCATATCGCTCCAGCGATACAGTAGACTCGTCAGTGAAGATGCAATCCTGGAAAGTTTCCCCACTGTCGATCCATGCCTGGGCCTGGACCACTCTTTTGATTTTGTTTACGTCCCTTATCATGAGGTACGCTCTGTAATGACAAGGAATAAATAATTTTAGTGGTACAGTACAGTTTCTTAAACAACACTTTTACCTCCTGTACTGTCCAGTACTAACCTCAAACGTCCATATTTCCATCCAATTCTGTGTCTCATCTTCTTTATGCTGGTCTCGGATACAGTCAGATTGTGATTTTCCTGCAGAGTGTATCTGACCCTTAATGCACTCTTCTCATCATTCTCCTCACTTATTTTGTAGACCAGAAGAGTTGTCTCCCTACAATGTACAGAAAAAAAATCCGGTAAGTTACAGTGCAGTAGGCCACAAGCACAGCACATCATTTGGTGTGAAAATAGTATACAATGAGATATTGTTCTATAAATATGCAGCAATATAAAAAATATATATACTGTTGTAATATAAATATACCGAAATAAGTAAAATATTAGATACAGTAGATCTACAGTACACAATATATTGTTCTATTAATATGCAGCAATATAAAAATATATACTGTATACTGTTGTAATATAGATATACCGAAATCACAAAAATATTAGATACAATAGATTTTCGAGATACATATATATATATATATATATATATATATATATATATATATATATAGAAAAAAGGAAAGAGAAAGAAACAGGCGCACACCTAGTGCATTACCACAATAAAAATGTATTAAATGAACATAAAATCTTACAAATGCCCACTCACAAAGATACAGCAAATATAGGCGTGTATGAGATAGGCTCTCATGTGCCACGGGCGTGGCTAGACTCCGGCCGCCATTTGCCCACGAACACTGCTACTGTGTGACTGTAGAATTTTGGCTCCCGTGTGCGACTCTCCCGGACTATTATCTATCACACTAGTGACATTGGAGGCGTTTGTTTCCTGGAGGGACCTTTCCTAGTGAACACCAGAGGTGAAGGACCCCTTTTCCGGTTCCGGTTCCATGGAGGAGACTCACATGACGACGCCATTGATTGCGGATGCATGCTGGTGATCGAGCTGCTTGGCACATGAAAGCCTATCTCATACACGCCTATATTTGCTGTACCTTTGTGAGTGGGCATTTGCAAGATTTTATGTTCATTTAATACATTTTTATTGTGGTAATGCACTAGGTGTGCGTCTGTTTTTTTCTCTTTCCTTTTTTCTAGATATCATTAGGGACTGTTGATCCCTTTGAAACAGGCTGCAAGAAACCAAAGACATTACCACTGGAACAGGACTTTATGTATTGAAGGTTTTTTATTACATCTTTTTATTTTTTGGCAATTTTTTCTATTTTTTACTTAATAAATATATTTTTTAGTTTTATATATACTCTTTAGGGTTAATTGTCAGGAGATTGCATTTACATTGTATTTTTTAAGGTTTTATCATAGTGTACTAGCCCACTTTAGCCGCTCCTCTAAGCATACCCATTGTAGCTACTGTTTCTCTTGTTAATATTTATATTATTAATTGGGTTATTTAACGGCGCTACTTCAAATTCTTTTTCTATATATATATATATATATATATATATCAAACAAATAATGAAACAGCGCCTATAATGGTGCGAGGGTACCCAGGCCAATAATAAAGGTAGTATGCCCAGCTGGGTGCCCTTGAGCCATATTGGGGAGTTTGAAGTGTCAGCTCGTCAACCCAGTTATGGCATGTGCACTGCATTGTAATAAAAGCTTTCTGTGTGTTTTACTGTTCCAGGAGTGCCAACCAGTGGAGATTCGCAGGGCGCGAGTTTCAGGGGGGGTTTTACGGTAAAAATCTTGTCAGGGTGTGTTTGGGTAGAAGGGGACCAGAATTGCTGACTACCTTGAAAATGTATCCAGGAATCCTACCAGATTCCTGGGGACATGAAGACACAGACCACCGGACAAAATCCTCCCTAGGAAGCAGTTAGGCGGCTCACCGCCAGGTCTCCCTGCTTCAGCACAGACCAGAACAGTAAGACGGGACAGGGGGATAAATCACATTCAAGTGTCCCCCGGTATATGCCTAAACCCCCAGAACCCAGGGCACGGAGTCTCTCCCACAGGTATAAGGTGGCGAGAGTAAAAATGTTTCTAAGTCCAGCGCTTACAGAATAAAAAGCGGCTTTTTGATAACTTCTGTTAGGAAGCTCTTAGTGCTCTGAAAATGGCCGTGCGCATAGTTCAGGTAGAAACATATAAAACGACAATAACTCAATTTTTATAACATTTCATAAAAATTGATGAATGAAAGTCCCCCTATATTGATGTATTAAACATGATAGGAATAATTGGGCTTTCATTCAGAACACTGGAGACAGGGAAACACTCATTTTATTATAGCACTCCACTTAGTATGCATGTAGTGTCTCACTGTAAATGAGCTGAGGAATTTAAAGCTCCGGACTTCTAATGCAACCTGCTGGCTTGATGCCACAATGTCTGTTACAGTCCGAAGTTAAAAGTCTCAGAGTTTCTGAGGTGTTAGGTTGGGAGGGATAACTCAACAAGTACCCCCATCCTATTGTGAAGCCCGGGCCATTTGACAAAGGGTTGCCCAGCCAGGACTTACTGTTTCCAGGTAGAAGGGTTGGGTCCCATATGCTAAGTGGAAAAAGTGCTAGGTTGGCACATGCCTTTAGCAGAATAGGAAGCCACCGATGCCAGGTTTCGGAAGTATTGGCAACTCCGGGATATTTATTTATTTTATTTATTTATAAAATATTTTACCAGGAAGTAATACATTGAGAGTTACCTCTCTTTTCAAGTATGTCCTGGGCACAGAGTAAAACAAATAATACATGGTTACAAGTACAGTTACATAAATGAACAGGGTATACATTATATACAAGACATTGCGTGCACAGTTAAAGAAAATATATATATTATGAGCGTATGAAACAGTTACAGACCAGGTTAAAATGTGAGACAGCCTTAGATTTAAAAGAATTTAGACTGGTGGTGGATGTGAGAGTCTCTGGTAGGTTGTTCCAGTTTTGGGGTGCACGGTAGGAGAAGGAGGAACGTCCGGATACTTTGTTGAGCCTTGGGACCATGAACAGTCTTTTGGAGTCTGATCTCAGGTGATAAGTGCTGCAAGTGGTAGGGGTGAGGAGCTTGTTCAGGTAGCTGGGTAGCTTTCCCATGAAGAATTTAAAGGCAAGACAGGAAAGGTGAACTTTGCGCCTAGACTCTAGTGTTGACCAATCTAGTTCTTTGAGCATTTCGCAGTGATGTGTGTTGTAGTTGCTATTCCGATTGGCTGGGGAAGCGATGTTGTTTCCTATTGGTCCATTCAGTGACAGTGACGTGGCGGGTTTAGATGTGCCTGTGCCGAGAGTCTCCCGGTCACATCAAAGCTACCCCGTTGCCAAGGTAATACATAGAACAGTTACACTGGTGTGCCACATGTGTTTATTATTGCAGTATCATAACTAGAAAGTCAATTAATTATGGAAAAAGTCAATACTATCTATGATGATGCAAAATGAATAAATGGTGTATGTTGATGAACATACAATAGTATTGCTAATAATGTACAACAGAGCCCTAAAAGGGGAATGCCCATGTATGTCTGATGACAATGCTGTATATATTGGAGTGGCAACAAGAGGGACAGCCAGAGGTGAGGGAGACAGGAGTGCCAAAGGACTGATCACAGCAGATGACGGTGAAATACTTTTGAACAACAAAACAATCAAGCAGCAGCAATAACGGAAATATATAATATACTGTACCAGTAATAATTTTATTTTTCCTTAGAAAATAAACTTTGTCATCAAGCGGAAAAAAGGGATTTCGATGGACCTACAGTATAATATCGTTTTTGTGAAACGTTGCTTGCGCATTGATGAATCTGATGTAAAAATCCAAGTACTGTAGGCAACAATTTAGTGACAGTGCAATTTTTATTGATTAGGATAGAATAATTGTGAGCTATATAGAAAACATTAAACAGTATCCTGCTGTTTTCATATACAATACTTTTTACATACTGTACAGCAATACACTGCAATACAGCATGTTGAATTAACTCTTATAAGAAACCCTCCAAATAAAAATATATAATCTTTTATTCTATACAGTGTGTATTTATTATACAGTATATGTATTCTATATGTATTATTTTAATACTGATTTGATTTAATGCACATGCGTGTATGTCTCATGTAACCTTGTTGAAACGCATATGCGTGTCACCACATTTAGGCGCATGCGTGTATGACTTCTCATTCAATGTGAATTTCATGTCTGAAAAAAAAACCTTTTTTTTGTTTCTCGACATGGGCTTGCATAACAATTTTTACTATTCTGAGAATCAATCACTACTGTAGCTTTTTAATTCTACACTAGTCATGTACATACTTTATAAGGTGGGTGGCATACTGTGATTTTTATTTGGGGGTGTGCGGCTCAAAACATTATGATGACCTGTTGAAAATATTTATTTGAACTAATAATCAGCATACAGCCCTCTCCCCCTCCCCCCCCACACAAGGCTAAAGTATTTCTACTTCTTATCGACACCTCCCTCAAACCATTCATTTTTAATAGCTGGCATTTTGGCTTAGTTTAATAGTTTAATCTTCCTGAGAGTGTTATCACATTTATGCGCATGCTTGTATGTCTCACACATCCCCCCGGTAACGGTAATGCATCCGCTTATCAACAGCCCCCCTCCCCCCCGAGCCATTCTTTAAAATTCTTTACAATTACTGCACACACACACAGACTTGCAAAACTGTACAGCTGTACAGTAGGTTGAATTGCTATTAGACTTTTAAGACAACAGCTCACGATCGTCCACTTGACTTTCTAGATGGTATTGCAGATGGTATTGCAGACATCGCTAAAATGCAATTTTCTGCGCCCGTTAGATGGATTATACGCCCGATAGAAAACCGATAAAAACCCGAGTCAATTGCTATACGGTTGGAAAACATAGCTCGTCATGACCCGGTCTTCAGAGCGGTACAGTACGCCGGACGAGGTTTTAGAATAAAGGCTGGCACCTCTGTATTTTGTATTCTTAGAAGAAAGTTTCTTCAGGGGTTGTTGAGACTTTACCAGTTCATAGCACACATAGTAAAAATTATTTTTTGCGTATACAGTAAATATACTATTATTTTTTTTAATATACCTGGGTGTGCGCTTATCTAATTCCATCCATTAAATGTATTTAAATAGCATATGCAGCTTGTAGCATGATGGTATTTTATATGTAGCACAAGAACTACTTTTGGTATGACTATGGATATCAAACGGGTTAATTTTATTTATTTTATACTATTTTATAGTTTTATATTAACCTTGGATAAATATTAAATGTAGTTACGGGTATGGTTATGTATATATAAATGCAATCTACAGCATGCGTCATGATGTTACATACCATAGAGACATTATCGTTGTAGAACTATGGACACAAACTGAAAACCAACGGGTTAATGTTTTTTAGGTTTTTATTGACTTTGGATGACATATAAGGCATCAGGGATCCCATTGGACCTCATAATCCTGAGGAAGTGACTGGAGCAGTTGCGAAAATCGTAAGGCTGTTTTGCTTCTGAGTTGGAAGACCAGAGCACACCTGAGTAAGCAGGGATATTGGCATAAAGGACAGCTGGTTTCTGTAACGTCACCATGGTGGAAGGCATGCCCATTATACATTGGAGGAAACTAACTCATTAATGGTTTTCAGGAGCACGGGAGATGCCATTACATCGGATCTTCAGCTTACTCAGCCCTGTTGACTGCAGGATCTATGGTTTTCTCAGTTGGAGCTTAGAAGACCAGGGAATTTGTGAATGCAATTCCAATTGTACTGTATGTTTTAATGTTTTATTACATTTTGATTGAAGTATCTCACTTTGTATACCTTTCTTCTTTTTCTTCTCTGTATGATGGGCTATTTCCATCTTTGATCGATCCTAGGTTTAAGAAAATGTAGTTTAACCCCTTAGCGTATGAGTTTCAACTGGGCTGCACTGCATTACATCAGTGTGTGTCCTCTTGTATATAATTCATTATGTACTATCACTGTCATCTTGCAATCAATTTGCATTATACTCTGTTCTTTCTTTATTCTTTATTTCATATTGCAATACAAAAAAAGTCACCGGAGAATCTATGCCATAGGGAACTATTTTTGCATCATGATTGATTAATGTAATTAAATGTAATTTTAAATATTTCATATTAATTTGAAAAAAGGCAATTAACACAGCCTTGAAGTAGGAAGTAGAAAACATGACTAATCTATAAACATGATAAAATATATTTGTTAAACTTTGTAATTGAACTTTTCAACACATTTTATTTTTCTGTTTTGGGGGGGGGGGGGGAGTGGGAGGGGTTTCTCATCCAATGTATTAATCTGGTTGCCCTTCTCTGTACTTTTTCTAGTTCCATAATATCTTTTTAACAAAGTGGTGCAAAACATTTTACTCCATATTCAAGGTGTGGCAAAATTATGCTTTTTTTCATCCCTTCCATCCTTACCTCATTTTATGGAAGATAAGATCTTGTTTGGCTTTGCAGCTAGTCTGACTTTGATCAGTATTATTAAGTCTGCTATCTACAAGCAGTTCTTGTTGTTTCTGGCTTGAGCTGTGGAGGTTGGTTGGGGACATGAGATCGCTCTCGGAAGTTTGTCATTTGGTTGAACATTGCACACATAAAGTGCTTGGTTCATTCCATCTTAAAAGAGGAGCTGCGAGAGGGATTTTCTATTTCTACTGCTACACCATTTGGATCCCAAGGAGCATCTTGCACGGTGAATGTTTGTTTGTTTACATTACAGATGGAACAGTTGGGACATACAATGAACAAGCCAAGCTATGTGCCAAGCAAATATATATGTTATATCTAAGACTGGCCATTGACAAGTTTGCAACTGGCAATAATGATGATGGTAGTTGTGATAGGCACTAGTTGGTGGTGGTGATAATATCTCTGCCATGGGTGGCCAGTCAGTCAATTAGCTTAGTCAGCAGCAGCAGCTTCACTTGTCTCAGTAAGATCTTATTTCTCCCTGCCCTTCTCTCAGTAACTACTAGTGCCTGCAACTGCGGGAGTGGTCACACATTCTGTAGAAAAATTGGAGTTTCTCATCATAGGACAAAATATAAAATAACATAAATTCGTTCTTGTGACCACCCTGCCATCCTTGTATTACATATACCAGTAGAAGAATGAGGACATACACTCAAGGGAAAAAATCACGGTACCAAGTTACTGTAGATGTTTTATTTGTGGCTGGTAAAGCTTTATAAGCCAACACAAAATGGTAGAAAAAATACTACTGCTACAAGCACTATCACCAGTTCCCCCGCCATCACGCCTTTCCCCATGTCTTGGCTTAATGCTGTGTGACCACTTGAAGTAGACATGTAATCTTGACTGCTACTACTATCGAGAGTATCATTATGCAACTCCCAAGTTTTACTCTTTTCATGGTTAGTGGTCTATCGGTAACCATGCCTAAAATTAGTCTGACCATAGCGCATCACTTTCCTCCACCACATTCTGCCTCATCAATCAACATTTGCACTCTAGACAGAAGTTTTTCCCTGTATTGTTCTACTGTCTGTTTCCCCCAGGGCAAAAAAATCTTTAATTTGTTACTTGCAGAGAGGGTCTGGAAAAGTGGCCAGAAGATATCCCTCCTTAGTTTTCACAGTCAAGCTGAATAAATACAAAGGTCCTGTCTATTAGGTATATTAGTTTGATGACTTGACTGCTGCCAGCATTGTCACTGCTGACCAGAACTGTTGCCTTCTAAAAACGTCCTCAGTAGCCCACACAGTTCCCCAGTCAGATAAAATTGTTGGGACAACAATGATGCTTCCTTTACGAGCTTCAAGTTTTCTATTATGTAATAATCCACTGGTTTGTGCTGCTCGTGGAGCTTGTGCTGCTAACTAGCATATAGAGGGTTCAGTTCTATTGAATATTTTGAGCTTGTGGTATTACAAGCTGTATAGTAACAGCTAAAGTGAGCACAGATTTGTCAAAATGCTGATAATATTTCTGGAACTTTCTCACGCTAGTTTAAGAAATGGTTATCTATCGAGTTGAGTACGTTGGCAAAACAGGTATTCAGGTAGCCATGATTAAAGATGGAAGAATCAGCCATAATCCACACTTTGGACATTCCTGTGCTTTTGGAGTCCAGTCCAAACCTCGGTATGAAAACTGGAGTTTGATAACTTTCTCTTGTGAGACTGGGCAAAATGTACGTAAGCCACCGGTGGGTTCAGATGGTCACATGTTAGCCATGTCGTACATGGCCAGACCAAGCCTAATCCGTTTTGTGGGTGATGCGTAGCTAGAACCAAATTAAATATAAATTGTCACTCATTCGTGCTTGCACATATTTTGTGGGTAAGGGAAGGGAGAGGTGTGCAGGGGATTGGAAGAGGGGGAACAGAAAGGCAGAGAGAGACCGAGATAGGGAGTTCATTTTTTTAAAAGAATGAATTTAATAAGACAAAATATTTTTTGAGAGACTCTTTTTATTTGTTTGTCTATATATATATAAATATATATATATACACCCACTTTGAATTCCATGGTTTTACACATCAAGACATAATAACAATCATCTGTTCCTTATCAGGTCTTAAAATTAGGTAAATACAACCTCAGATGAACAACAACACATGATATATTACACTGTGTCATAATTTATTTAACAAAAATAAAGCCAAAATGGAGAAGCCATGTGTGAAAAACTTAGTATATCTTATGATTCAATAGCTTGTAGAACCACCTTTAGCAGCAATAACTTGAAGTAATCGTTTTCTGTATGACTTTATCAGTCTATCACATCGTTGTGAGGGAATTTTGGCCCACTATTCTTTACAATGTTGCTTCAGTTCATTGAGGTTTGCGGGCATTTGTTTATGCACAGCTCTCTTAAGGTCAAGCCACAGCATTTCAATCGGGTTGAGGTCTGGACTTTGACAAGGCCATTGCAACACCTTGATTCTTTACTTTTTCAGCCATTCTGTTGTAGATTTGCTGGTGTGCTTGGGATCATTGTCCTGTTGCATTACCCAATTTCGGCCAAGCTTTAGCTGTCGGACAGATGGCCTTACATTTTACTCTAGAATATTTTGGTATACAGAGGAGTTCATGGTCGACTCAATGACTGCAAGATTCCCTGGATCTGTGTAGCTACCTGTGGCTGCAAAACAAGCCCAAATCATCACCCCTCCACCACCGTGCTTGACAGTTGGTATGAGGTGTTTGTGCTGATATGCTGTGTTTGGTTTTCACCAAACGTGGCGCTGTGCATTATGGTCAAACATCTCCACTTTGTTCTCGTCTGTCCAAAGAACATTATTACAGAAGTCTTGTGGCCGTGCTGCCATGTTCTTTTTAGAACCTGGCAACCCTTCCAAACAAACCATACACTACCGACACACTTTATTGAAGTGTGGTCGGTACCGCAAGCCGGGAAATCTCCCGGCTTGCTAGTGGCCGCCCCTCGGCGTGCCGCGCGTCATAGACGCGCGGTCACGCGTCATCGGGAGCGTGCGCCCCCTGCACGAGTGTCCAGGGGCTCCCCGAGGGAGCCCTGGTGTCCCGCGATCGCGGGACAGCGGCAGGGGGTTCCGGGGGACCCGGCGGACCCGTCAGCGGTAGGGAGAGCGCCCCGATCGGAGGGCGCTCTTCCGCTGCTTCGGCGCGCGCTCGTCACACTCGGGCACGCGCCAGGCTACTGCTGCGGCACAGAACGGGCAAATGCTCGAATAAACTGTGCCGCAGCAGTACTTGTTCAGTCTTTTTCTAATTGTACTGTCATGAACTTTAATATTTAACATGCTAACTGAGGCCTGTAGAGTCTGAGATGTAACTCTTGGGTTTTTTGCAATTTCTCTGAACATTGCATGGTCTGACCTTGGGGTGAATTTGCTGGGACGTCCACTCCTGGGAAGATTGACAACTGTCTTGAATGTTTCCCACTTTTGAATAATCTTTCTAACTGTAGAATTATGGACTTTAAATTGTTTGGAAATGGCCTTATAACCCTTCCCAGATTGATGGGTAGCAACAATTGCTTCTCTAAGATCATTGCTGATGTCTTTCCTCCTTGGCATTGTGTTAACACACACCTGAATGCTCCAGACCAGCAAACTGCTAAAACTTCGGCTTTTTTAGAGGTGGTCAAACTTGCTGATGATCAATTAATCAAGGGCATTTGATTAGCAGCACCTGTCTGCTACTTAGCATCTTAATTCCTATGGAAGCAGTAAGGGTGTATTTCGTTTTTCACACATAGCTTCTCCATTTTGGCTTTATTTTTGTTAAATAAATCATGACACGGTGTAATATGTTGTGTTGTTGTTCATTTGAGGTTGTATTTACCTAATTTTAAGACCTACTAAGGAACAGATGATGGTTATTACGTCCTGAGATGTAAAACCATAGAATTCAAAGAGGATGTACTTTCTCTTTCACACAACTGCACATGGAAAATATGTTGCTGCTGAAATAATAGGTAGATGTAAGTTAATTGATGGGAAATGAAGTGAAAATAATTGAAATTAGGTACAAGAACAGTAATGATAGACAGCACTCACGGAATTTGATAATATATGCTAAATGCAGGGTGCACAGGAACACAAGAAGGACCCAATATCCTCCTAAACAATTACAAACAGTACTAATATTTAAAGCACACTTTGACTATAGGAAAATATACAAAAAGAGGGAAATGCCAAATCAAATAAGTATTTAATCAATGCACAAGTTATATGCAAGGAGCAAAGTGACACCAACACAACATTATAAAGCACACTATAAAATGTAGCTTAAAAACAGGGAAGAGGGGAGTGGGGAAAATAAAAAAGAGGGAGGTGGGGAGGGAGGGGGGCAAAAAATGGGGATGAACAGGGGGGCAACATTTCGGGGACAGACCCCTTTGCAGCAGGAGAGGAGAGATTTAGAGACTACACTTGGTGTCCTATAACCTGCGGTTTGATCTTGAATTATTTTTTGCATTTACCTTATACTCTCTTGTTCTGCTGCCATCACAGTGTACCTTAGCTTTATTTGCTTGTGAGGCTATCTTTGTTGCTTAATTATTTAGGGCTTATTTTGTTCATTGTTTTAGGGTATTGTGGTAAGGGAAGTATCTCTTGTTCCTTTTGGGACAAGGGGGAATGGGCCTGAGGAAGGGTCTGTCCCCAAAACGTTGCCCCCCTGTTCATCCCCATTTTTTGCCCCCCCCCTACACCTCTCTCCTTTTTCTTTTCCCCACTCCCCTCTTCCCTGTTTTTTTGCTACATTTTTTAGTGTGCTTTATTATGTTGTGTTGGTGTTACTTTGCTCCTTTTATATAGCTTATGCATTGATTAAAAACTTATTTGATTTGGCATTTCCCTCTTTTTGTATATTTTTCCTATAGTCAGTGCGTGCTGGAACTATTAGTACTGTTTGCAATTGAAATTAGGTGATTTTTAGACAGAGGAAATAGAGGGGAGATTTAGATATCAGTGAGGATTTTTTTTTTTAAATCTGGTACTGATAATGAACATCCCTGTTGGTGTGAGCTGCAGTCCACTGGTGAAAGCCAAAGGAAGAGGGTAGGGAGAGAAAGGGAGAACCCAGTTGAAGTCCCAAATGGCATATAAGAAGATATGGACAAAAGAAAAGGAGAGACAGTATTCAAAATGACTTAGAAAGGTAGAAGGGAGGTGAGCAATGTTAGGTGGTTAATAGATTACAACAACCTGGTGAGAGGGAAGATAAAAGAACTGGACACTAGGAAAATCAAAGGGAGACAAAGAGGGAGACATAGGAAGTAGCAGTAGTAGAAGGGAGGGGAACGGAGAAGGATCAAACCTCTACCCACGACATGAGATTTGGGAAAAAGAAATGTCACCATGAGAGAGCACTTTCCACTGCAGAGTCAAACCGAGACCCTCAAGTTTAAATGATAGAAAATAGATATAGAAAGTAGGAGACAACGAGGTCATGCACTAAAAGGAACTTATTAGACAGTGAACAGGCATTTCAAAGGGCACAAAACAAAGAGTGAGAGGAAGGAGGTAGGCAGATGGTGGGTATGAGGTAAGAGAGACTAGCACCATGAGGAGGGCAAGTAGAATATGGGTGGGAGGGCAGGAGCAGGTGGAAGAATTCTACCAATGTCAGAGCAGGAACAAATTAGCCATTGTCCAGGATTGGAAAATATGTCCCCAGTAGAAGAAGGAGAAACATGGAATGAAAGAGGAGTTGTGAGGAGGTCTTGCAAGTGTTTATTTTAGTGCAGGGTTCTTTGCTGAATGGTAAAAACAAGAGTGCACATGTAGTTACTATTGTAGGGAGGACTGCAGAAGGAAAAGTACAGTGTGGACTGAAATTAGGTGATAGCAAACAGAAAGAATAGCAAAGGAGACATGGCTTGGCAAGTAGTGCAAGGTAGGTGTTAACAGTGAGCGGGAGGGCTGGGCAGTTTATAGGCGTAAAAGTAGTGGGAAACAGCAATCTATTAAGGGTTATAAAGAGTAAGATGAAAATTTTGGATGCTCGTAACTCCAGCTCACTTAAAAACTGGTCACTTGCATATACTGTAAGGCACTGCCTTTGATACTGTTTTGGAGTTTGTTTGCTTCTCCTTTGTTCAATGTCCTGTTCCTGGTCCGGTCTACCATTGCTGGGTTGCTCTATGTCTTGTTCTTACTCCAGTGAGTGTGGTCTAGGTTCAGTACGTTTCAGTGCCTATATAAATATCAGAGCCTTTACTTTTTGATAGGCACACCCTGCCTCTCTTTGTATCTTATTTTAACTGACCAGGCATTTCAATTAAAAAAAAAAAAATTTATACCCCTTTCCTTCACCAACACTTTCTCTCTTCCATTTTCGTTATAAAGTATACTCTTCTGTCAGCTATTTCCTGTTATTCTCATACTCTCATTCATAATGTCTCTATGTGAAAACAAGCTTTTAGCTGTACTTCTTGGCTGGCTCTTTAAGAAATCAACGCAAAATGAGTTTTGGAGAAAGCGCTGCAGCATAAAGCTGCGGCCAGGGTGAAAGAGAGTGCGCTGGCGCTCGAGCTCGCCGCTCATTTTGCTCAGGCAATTTCTGTCCTGTTAGTTGCGCCCATGGAGGTTATGTTGGGGGGTGCGGCCGTGACATCATGGATCTTGTTCGCCCTCAGTGGGCGAACTGCTCACGTGACTCATCAGGGAGCAGCAAAATCTAATTTGAATGTCTCGGCAAGCAGCAAGCTCACGTGCGCCCGCACGCTGGACAAGCGCATTCACTTTAATAACTCTTTTTGTGCTAAACACGAGCGCATGCGCTTCGCTTCACCCCGGCCGCAGCCTAAGAATGCAGTGCACTGCTTCAAAGTCGGTCACATGCACACATCCTACCTGCTTGCGTCGGAGCATTGTATTGAATATGTAATATTTGTATTCATATTTATTTATATATTCTCTCTCCCTCTTTGGGTGTAGAAAGTAGAGCTCAGTTATCATTTTGTTCTACTCCTGTCTTGACTCAAGATCTTCAGGAGTAGTAATAGAAATAGCAAGGCTACTGGTTTTGTACACTCCCTCTGCACTAAAGATGGGCGAATCCACACAAATCCGTTTCTCAAATTTTTCTTGCATTTTTCCCCCAAAATCAGTTTCACGGAGTAAAATCCACAAACGGATTTGGTCCGTTTTTATCTGCGCGGATTCAACAAAAACCGCAATTGGGTACAATCCATTGCCGGATTTGTAGAATCCAATCCGCGGATTCAGAAATCCGTTGGTGGATTCTGCCAACGGATTCCCGTCCACGGGTTGCGGAATCCGCTGAGTGTATTAATAATTATAATACAAAATCTTCACAACACGAATCGCCCTTTTTGACATTGATCCGCTGAAATTTGCAGACCAAAAAACTGTCCAATCTGTCTGGATCCAAATTCGCCACAAAGAATCAACGATCTCTACTCTGCACATGCCCAAAGAGATCGAGGCCCTTCACCCAGCAGGATTGTTAACTTCACACTATCACTGTTTTAAAGCAGTCAATAGAATCAGTCAGACTCATCTTTTGGTATCATTCAAGTTCCAACTCAAACCCTAATTTGCTAATGGAATATTTTTATGCATCTATGTAGGCATATCAACCAGACCATTCAGCAGTGTACAGTACAATATCAACCCGCAGCATCAGCACTGGTTCCTTTACCTCCCATTAGAGCTGCCTACTAGTACATTAGAAAAGACAAAATGGCGGTGTGCAACAAAAACACTTCAGCTAGAGCGTGAGGTACAATAAATAAATTATTTATTTAAGCCAAAGCCATATCATAAAAGGAGACAAAAGAATGTTAACAATTTCACCTTTTCTGGCATAGAACATATCCCTACCTCCACCAGAGGTGTGATCAGCTAAATTTACTCAATCCTCAAGAGATGTACTGGATTGAACTCTGTCAACCAACTTAAGTTTTATGATTACAAACAATGCTTTTGATTGTTATACAGTACAGTACAAGCATTGCCAACCATTTCTGAAGCACTCAATATTAAAACAAGCTGTAGTTTGGAATTGCGACCCAGCATTGGCCCGCTGGCTCGAGATAGAATCACATTACGCATCCCCATCCTCACTTCAGGTCCTCATGTGGTCCCAAGGAGGAAAAGAGGGAGGACCGAGGAGGTTTGAGCTAGGAGCAATGAGATTCTTGGCTCAAAAGCAAAGGGAAGTATGGCCTGCTAAATACCCCATCACAAATCACCCCTATCTTTGGAAACCCGAACTTCCTGCCCGGGTGCTCCAAAAAGCAATTTGCCCAATTTCAGGGCCTTGGAATAAGGCTGGTTGCCGACTTGCTGAAAAATGGAGAGATCCTAACCTTCAAAGAAGTATGAGACAAATACCAATCACAATATCTCCCTCTATTCAAATACCTACAAATTAGACACTTCCTGCTTTCCCTCACTCAGAACTCCAAATTTCCCCCACCCACAAGATTCGAAACGCTATGCAGTAAAGGAAGGTATCAAAGAGGCCTAATCTCTGAGATCTATAGGGGGATAGGGTCAGCATCAGAATCCCCGACCAACCAATACATGCAAAAATGGTCTGCGGACCTAAACATACAAATTGATAAAGAGGAGTTGGAGGATATCTGGGAGATGGTGGCAAAAAACTCAATCTGCACAGTAACAAAAGAGAATATCTACACAATGTTATTCCAATGGTACCTGACACTGACTAGACTGAGCAAGATCTTCCCCGGCACACCAGACTTGTGCTGGAGGGGATGTGGTCAAAAGGGAGACATGGCCCATATTTGGTGGTCATGTCGGAGATCCAGAGGTTCTGGGAAAAGATTCAGACGCTTCTCTACGAGACGACGGGGATCCCTTTCCCTCTGGATCCGCTGTCCCTGGTGCTGAGTAAGCCATTCGACGACCTAACCCCACCAATGAGTAGACTGGTCTCTGCAATTTTGACGGCTCAATAGCAGCAGCCTGGAAGCAAATCAAAGCTCCGGCAAGAAACACGGTCATAAGGCGTGTTGACGAGGTAATGTCAATGGAAAAACTAACTGCCATGATACACAAAAAAATGCCGCAGTTCTGGAACACATGGGACCCATGGATAGGCCCCCATGGCCTGGGATAAAGCGAAAACTGGATGGAGGACACGAGTTCAGAACCCAAATGTAGGTGGAGTGGATGAGCCACGAGGGATCCCCCCTCCTCCCCCCCTCCCTCCCTCCCCAACCCCCCCCACCCTCTGTTTGTCTACCCCCCCCCCCTCGGCCCCACCCCCCACATATTCCCCTCCTCTCTACCCATACCCTCAACTATTAAAAAATATGTTGGCCAGTTCTCTCACAGTACAAGCAAAGTTAAAAAGATTTATGTTGTTGACCATATTGTACCCATATCTGTAAATGTCAATGCCAATTAAAAAAGATTGATACAAAAAAAAAAGTAAAGGGTAAATTGTTTGCCTTATTAACATATACAGGTACACTTGTTAGTTTGATGTATTTCATCTACAGTATAGTCATTGATTAACTAATGTATATAGTAGCTTAACTTGTTTTTATTTATTATTACCATCATTGTTTCCGAAGCACTTCTTATTTATTTCGATAGAACATGCATTTAAGATCGTTCCTGCTCTTATGGGGTAAAATATCAATTTCTAATCATGAACACAAGGTATAAGTGATTATTCTACTACACCTTTATTGTTGATCTGCACTAGTTCATTTCATCTTTGAAACTCTTATGGAAAAAAACATCTCTATATAATCATTCTATCTCTTAAATTGTTGCGTTTAATTCCCTCTGTGACCTGAAATATCCAGCATACAATTCTATCACAGATGACAGAAGTTGGATATCTTCTCCAATGCACAAGAGGCCAGTTGCAGCAACAATAGTTGGCAATTACGGTCGTGTGGGGCGCATACTTCATCGTTCATTCCAAGCTAGTTGTTGACTGCAAAATTTGTACTGTGCTGCAGCTTCCAGATGTACAGACTTTAAATAATTTAAAAAGTGTCCGAACAACAATTATTATTATTTTTGTATACCATTTCGTCCTAGCATATATCCTATCTACTGGCAGAAAGAATGACAGTTGCAATATCTCCTCTCTTGATCTGTCGACTGGCTGGGGAGCAATGAACAGATCTGGGCTCATTTCAAGAGGTTCTCTGGAGACATCAACACTTCTAATAGAATACCAGTGATGGAGATTGTCTGAGTGCTTGTGCCCTGAGTATGGATGAGTTGCTCAATGTCAAAATAGGAACCATCACTCACAGAGCAGTAACTGCTTGTTTTACTACAAAACATGCTGTGCTTGCAAGTTCATTTTGCAAAGTTGTGAAATATTTTTCAAAGTAAACTTCCCTCTAAAAAAAGAAATCGAAAAGAGCAAAATTACTTTTTTTTAATGCTTTTACAAATATCTTCACAGGAACACTACAGATGTTGCAAAATCCTTGGTACTGCAATACAAAGTGACCCCGTGAATCACTGATGAACTATTTTAATAATTTGGGACTGTCAACTTTATACTATACTGTATGTTAGAGTACTTCTATATGTATCACATACAGTATAGAGATGTATACAACTTTTCAGAAGTTTGTGTAACAGGCGTCAATATTCATAAATATTCACTTAGTTTTAAAAATATGACATTCGCGAGAAAAGAGCCCTGTCTGTACTTTTTCTTGAAATTCTTTACTGCAATAAAATTAAATAGAACTCAAACACACACAAAAACATGATTAATATATTATTATTATTTTAATATTATTATTATTATCATTTATTTGTGAAGCGCCAACATATTCCACAGCGCGGTACAATGGGGTATAGAATAATGTATATTACAAAAACAAACAGTTACATGCAGGTGAGGACAAATATGTACACACATATGCAAAGAGGTAATGTGGGCCCTGCTCATGAGAGCTTATAATTAGACTGTAGAGGGAATGAGGGACAATCTTGAAAAAAGAATGTAAGGTGGCTGATTATTGCATGATAAGGTGTGGCTCAGGTTAGAATATGGTCCAGTCTGACAGCTGAAGCAATTATGGTTTTGGGGGAGAGGGATGTTATATACAACTGGTTCCAATGATGTTGGAGGGGAAAGGGAGTTGGATGTTAGAGGTACAATATAGCAAGTAGGATTCCATGAAAAAATTAGTGTTCAGGGAGTTTTTAAACATCTGAAAGCTGTGGGAGAATCTGTTGGTACCAGGTATGAGAATTCCAGAGAGAGGGGGCAGCAAGGGTGAAGTCTTTTAGGTAGGAGTGAGAGGAGGTAATAAGGTGGGAGGATGTCATGGGCACAACTATAGAGGGTGTGTAGGTATGTTTTTGTGGATGAGGGCTTTTATGTAAGGGGGGGTAGTACTGCACCGACACACTTTATTCGAGCAAATACCCGGTATGTACCTGGCAGATACCTGGAATGCGCCGCTCCTCACCTCTGACAAGCCCCGTTGCATTTGCCTTCCCAGCCTGGGTTCATGCCTGGCTGATGGGCGGCTGATCTGTTAAATGATAATGATTAGGATTTAATAGGCTGCAATGCTTCGCGTGTCTACCAGATGGCATAAATTCATGAATTGTAATGCAGTATATATATATGTACTGTGCAGTATTGCAGCCAACGGGAATAAAATGCTTCAATCCCTGCCGGAAAATAACTCAATGTACTCGGGCAGAAAACAGTCACAAACCTCAATACACCCGGGTATACCCGAATTCGTGGGACTAGCCGAGCTCGAATAAAGTGTGTCGCCAGTGTATCACTGAGACCTTTGTAAGTCATAATGAAGGTTTTAAATTTAATTCTAGAGGCTATGGAAAGCCAATGTAGGGATATGCATAACAGAGCAGTAGAAGAGGAGCAGAGAGTGCGATAGATGAATCTAGCAGCAGTATTTTGGATGGGGTTAAAGTTTAGAGAGGTGGATAATGGGAATGCCAACTAAGAGAAGGTTGCAGTAATTGAGGAGGGACATGATGAGAGAGTGGATTAGGATTTAATAACTTCATGAGTGACAAAAGGGCATCTCTTGGTGGTATTTCATATTTGGAGATAGCAGGATTTCGTGAGGGACTGAAATGTGAGGAATAAAGGACAGATCAGAGTTAAAGATGACCCCTACACAGTGGGCTTGAGGTGTTGATGAGATTGTGGTGTTATTGAAAATTAGGGAGAGTGTTGGTGTAGCAGTGGAAGGGGGAATTCTGTTTTGGACATGTTTAACTTCAGGTAGCAGTGAGAAATCTAGGAGGAGATTTAAGAGAGAGAGTTGGAGACATGGTACAAGAGAGAGGAGGAGAGGTCAGGGGAGGAGAGGACAATTTTGGTGTCATCAGCATAAAGATGATACTGAAATCCAAAATATTGTTTAGTTTACCAGGAGAAGAGGTGTAGAGTTAAACGAGCAGAGGGCCAAGGACTGAGCATTGTGGGACCAACAGAAATAAGGAGTAAAGAGAAGACACCAGAGTACGAAACACCAAAGGAGTGGTTGGATAGTGTCATGGGAGACCAGGTTATTTACACATTTTACAAGGATTATTCATTGAGCAAAACAATGTAGAGAAATAAATTGTAATTTATTCGGCATAAATTCACTTACACACAGTGAAAATACAGACAAAATGACACATGTACTTTGGGGCTGGGGTTGAAAACTAGACTTTCCTAGGTGCAAGGAAACTCTGTCTTTGGGAGAGTTGTACCCTGATCGAGACTTAGCCCGGAATCTCCTGGAACTCAAATCGGCATAAAATTCCATACGCCACCGATACATTCTCTTCTGGAACTTGGTCCCTCCTGAACACGAGTCAGACCAAATCTCCTGGAACTCAAATTGACATAAAATCCCAGCCATGACTGCTATGTTTGATTCTGAGAACTTGGGCTCAAAATGCTGGACTTAGACTCTGGCGGGCAGGCTTTTCAGGCTTGAAATCAAACACGGTTGCTTTACTATTACAAATAAAGTATCTTTGAAAAGCCTGCCCACACTCTTTCAGTTCTGTCTCAAGGGGAACACACCATCTGATTGGCTCACGGATTCTTATAGTATTCCCTGCTTGGTTCATCAAATAGAAGCAGACCAGACAGCCAATCAGTGCGTTGGAAGTTTCTGAAGCAGCCAATCAGAGCTAAACTGGGTAGAAAAGCCGGGTCAGTGGGGAATTTGAAATAGCCAAGAGACATGCCTGCCAAATCTCCCCCCAGCTATCCCAGTGCCACCCACTGGGCAGACACCCCTAGGTCTGGCAAAACAAGTGGAATCCCGGAGGACTGCCATTGATCTCCGGACCTAGTACTCTGCCTTTCCCCACTTACCAAATGCCATTCACACATCTGGGCATCCTCTGGCTGCTTTGAACTCCTACTGGTTTGCACGGGCTGCCTGTTTGGAAATCGGTTCCGAATGTAAAACACACTGAAATACATTTTAATAAACACTGAATCTCGGGGAACCCCTTCAGCTATATAGGACTTTAGATGATGATTTTTGGGTTTGAAAACTAGGATTCTGGGAGACACTGTTTGGCTCCAGTGCAACTCACCCTGGGTACCGGAAAATAGTGTGAGTGGGCCACCAATAACTTTGTCCCCAGACCTCTTGCAATCAAAATAACTTGCTTTTCACATCAAAATACTACCTAATACTTAGAATCCCAAAGTTTGGAGTCTCTAGGGTACAGGGTACAGAAAAGGAAAATAATGTTATCTCTTTATTTCTGTCTGCCTTATTTCCCCACACACTTTCCCTTTGACTCAGTTTGGACTCTCTGAGTCCCCCCAACCTTATGTATGGTTGGGCACCCACAAACCATATACTGTTTGTGGGTCACCTTGGCACTACTGTAGCTTGGGTACCACCCTTAACCTAGAGGTTCTCTTAGCTAAAGGAATACATTTTTATCCCATTCTCCTTTCCGAGTTGTGCTGAAGCAGAGCGCCTTAGTGGTGAGTCGCGGTTACCTTTTCAAGGGGAAGTATTGGCGGGACAATGTTCCTATATGTATCCGAGAATCAGGCATGATTCCCAGATACATTTTTGGGGAACGAGTAACTCTGGACCCCAACCTCCTAGACACATTCTGTCAATGGTTCCTCCTCAAAACCCCCCTTGAAACTCACACACTAGCAATCCCTGCTAATTGCGTGTCCGGAAAATGAAAAACACAAAATAGGATTTTATTACAGTTTTGCACACACAGTTCAATGCAATAATACGCTGTTACTGGATCAAAGAGCTAACTCTCTTGGACTCTTATACACGGAGCAGGGGTAACCAAATGGGCTTTACCTTTATTATATAGCTTGTAACCCCCTCCCTTCACAGATATGTACAATAGGATGTGAACCAGGAGAAGGCTGTGTCATGGAGGCCTATGGAGTAGAGAATATTTGTGGGTGATCTACATTGTCAAAGGCAGCATAGAGATCCTGGAGAGTAAGTATGGAGAGATTCCCTTAGCTGTGAATAGATCATTTTTGTTAGTGCTGTCTCAGTGAAGTAGAGTGGACAGAAACCGGATTTTCAAGAGTCAAGCAGGAAGTTGGAGGAGAGAAAGTCAGTCAGGCAGTTTTAAACATGTCGCTCAAGTAGCCTGGAGGCCAAGGGGAGAAGAGTGATAGGGCGGTAGCTAGAGGGAGAGGATTTCTTGAGAATGGGACTGATGAGTGCATGTTTGAAAGAAGATGAGAATGTGCCAGAAGCAAGAGAGAGATTAAAAAGTGTGCCAGAGAAGGTGCAGAGGAGATGAAAGGGAATAAGATCAAGGGGGCAGGATGAAGGGTGAGATGAATAGAGGAGCATGGGCTTAGGTGTTGCATGTGGAGCTTCACATGAAAAGATGCCATGTCTGATAGGCATTGTTGGCAGAGAAGTGGCAAATATGTGTTGAGGGTTGGAGGAAAAGATTGCATGAGTGAAGAAAGCAGGTTTGCTTGGCAAGGAAGAGGGCAGTGTTGTAGGAGTAGGAGAACATACATTTATAGTCAAAGAAGTCTTCTTTTCAGCGGGATTTCCTCTATAAATGTTTTGCAGTGCATGAGCACTTTTGGAGATAGCTGGTGAATAGTCTGTACCACGGTTGTGGCTTGGATTGTTGAGGGTGACGTGTGGTGGCAGGAACAGTCTTGTCTAAGGCTAATGAGTGTATGCTGTTGTATAGAGAGGTTGCTAGGTTAGGTATAGGAAAAGGTAGAGATGGGAGAGAGGAAAGATTGTAGAGATGTTGAAAATTGGAAGGGTCTAGAACATGTAGGTTTCTGTATGTGCATGTGAAGTAGATGTTGTGAAAGGTATATAGGGTAGAGCATGGTTAAAGCTAGGAGGTGATTATCAGAGAGAGGAAAGGGTGTGATAGAGGGGTTAAAGACAGAGCAGAAGAGGGAGTAAACCAGGTCAAAGGAGTGGCCATTAAGGTGAGAGGTAGTTGACTGGGAGAGACCATATGAGGTTAAATAGATGAGTTGGGCAGCTGAGGTGGCAGTGGGATTGTAAAAATGTATTCTAAAGTCTCAAAGTATGACAGTAGGTGTGTCAGAAGAGAGGGAGTGAGGGAGCCGGGATTAAAAATTGGCACAAAATTGGGATGTAGGTACACGGGGAAGATAGATGACAGTGACACGAAATTAAAAGAGATGGATATCGTGGACTTTGAAGGATTTATTATTGTAGTTTCAATTGAAACTTGAGTTACTGTATACTAGCGATGGGAGAAATTAAAATCCTTAGCAGATTTGCAAATTCATTTCAGCTGTGGATTTCCACAGATCAGTTTAAAAAGACAAACTTAAAATAACATATAGAGAGACACATGCTCAAAAAGGAGCCCGTCTAAAATACTGTACATGCTAATACAGCTGCAGCCACAGGTATTCGACAACATCTCTGGAAAAACTGCGAGATTCGCATCAAAAACCAAGTGAGTTTTCCAAAGCAGACTTTGTGGCCCAGTGGATTAACATAGCGGTCAGCTTTATAATTTTAAATACACTCTGCATATTCATCTTACTAAAGAAAAAAATAATTTTATAAGACTTGTTCCCGGGCAAAGAGCCATCTTGTTTCTGGGCGTTTCGCCAATTGACCCTGAACAGATAAGATAACGGCACACCACGGCTTCTTCCTGAAAAATAATAATTATTGGATTGGAACTTTCGCTTAAAGTTTAAATACATGGAGCTTTATCCAAAGCCCTAAGAACTACATTTTTTATGGCCTCTCAAAAATTAACCAACGGGCTTTTATATAGCTGAGGTTTATATAACTTCTTAACACACAAATAACTCCACACGCTCATGCTATTTCCCTCCACTCAGTTCTTTTTAATGCCTTCTGTTTGAACTTTCATAGTTTCACTGACTTCATTCACTACAAATTTATGCTATCCTGTTGCAATTCTGTCCTTTCTCAAGCTACACAAACCTATTTCTCTCCATTAATCAACACTCACAAGTCTAACCCACACTAACTCTTCCTTCATCTCACCTCAGGACTTTTGCTGACTATTTTAAGAAAGAGGTTGAATCCATACACCAGAACATTCCCTCTGTTTCCTCCTTCTATCCTACACCGCTTTCTGCTCTCTTCCTGCTTTCCTTGACTCTTTTTCCACTGTCTCAAAAGAGTGTCACCATCACTGTTGATCTCCTCTCTCCCTCTACTCTGCTACATTTCCATTCTCCTTCAAACATGTAATAGTTATACCATGACTCAAAAATAGCAAGCTTGACCCTACCTGTCTTTCTAACTACTGAACTTGTCTTGTATTCTCTTGCTTGCTCCATTTTCTCAACACCCATTCTCTCCTTAACCCTCTACAATCTGACTTCTGCACTGCTCCTTCCACAGAGACAATTCTCACTAAAATAACTGATGACCTATATGCTGCTCACGACAGAGGTTATTACACTCTGCTCATATTACTCTCTGAAGCATTTGACTCTGTGGACCACACTCTTCTCTTTTCTCTGTACTCACTCTCTCTAGGTGACCTAATAACATCTCTTGGGTTTAAATATCACCACTATGCTGACGACACCCTCATTTACTTTTCAACCCCTGACCTTACACCTGCCATACAAACCTTAGTTTCTGAATGTCCTTCTGTTATCTCATCCTGGAAGGCCCTCTTTCGCCTTAAATTTAACATGGCAAAAACAGAGTTCCTCATACTTCCTCCCAAACCTGAAATATCACCTTCCACATTACTCTTGACTCTTCCTTCCAGTAGCCCAAGCACGCTGCTTAGGGGTCACTCCCAACTCCTCTCTCATATTCTCCTCTTTCATTCAAAACATTTCTATAACTGTCGCTTTTTTCTCCACAATATCACAAAGATACACCTGTTCCTCTGTTGCTCAACTATTAAAAACTCTGATTCAGTCCCTCATTCTCTCCCATCTTGATAACTGTAATCCCCTGCTATCCCGCCTTCCTAACTTTCACCTGTCTTCCCTACTATCTATCCCAAACGCTGCTGCCAGAATCACTCTACTCTTTAAACTCTGATTCTGCGTTTCCCCTCCTGAAATTCCTCTCCTGGCTTCTAATCAAATCCTACTGTTTCTGTATGCTCTCCCTACCTACCAATTAGATTGTAAGCTCCTCAGAGCAGGGACTTCTCTTTGCTTAATGTTACTTTTATGTCTGGATCACTAATTTCATGACCTCTTACCTTTAACATTTGATACCTATATGATTACGACGTGCACCACTCCTGTGAAGCGCTGTGCATATTAATGGTGTTATATACATAAAAACATACAATACAATATATACTTTAAACAATGCTTGTGAGCTTTTACCCGCATTTTTAAACACAAAATATTTCCAAACATATCCTAATCCCATAGAAATAAAATTGAAATGTGTTTTTACTGGTTAAACACAATACAGAACACACACAATACAAAAAACTTCTCTCATACACAGCCAAACAACATTACAAAAATAACGAACAAATAAAAGAAAAAACATTTCTCCCCTATTACCAAACAATTTCATCCTGCAACTAAATTAATAAAAGTTCCCTTCTCTTTCTTTATTCTCATAAATAACCTGAATTTAAAACTACTCTGATGCTCCAGAGCTTTTGAGTTAACTTTCGTATCTTAGCACATTCCTCGCGCTGGAAAAAAAGGTGGGGGCACGCTCTGTGCTGCTGCGATTCTGATTCTCTTTTCTTCAGACATTTGATTTCATTGTGAGCAAATAATATTCATGTTTTCGTACGTACTTGCAAGTTTTTGGATGGCGATTTGTGCACACAGGTGATACTTAGCATGGTTTATCTTTCACACAGGTAATCATTCAGGAAATATTCATTAGGGTATCAAATCCATCTAGCCACTCTCCATTAAGGGCACAACAATTTTACTTGCCGGCACCGAAACTTGAGTTTATATCAGGAAATGATTTATAACCACTTATTGCATGTGGGGAAATGGAAGGAAAAGCTGATACACTACCGACACACTTTATTGCTCATCGGCCAGATCCGCAAGCCGGGAGATTTCCCGGCTTGCTAGTGGCCGCCCCTCGGCGTGCCGCGCGTCACCGACGCGCGGTCACGCGTCATCGGGAGCCTGCGCCCCCTGCACGCACGTCCAGGGCTCCCCGAGGGAGCTCTGGTGTCCCGCGATGTGGGGGACGGCGGCAGGGGGTTCCGGGGGACCCGGCGGACTCGGCAGCGGGAGGGAGAGCGCCCCGATCGGAGGGCGCTCTTCCGCTGCTTCGGCGCGCGCCCGTCACCCTCCGGCGCGCGCCAGGCTACTGCTGCGGCCGAGAACGGGCAAATGCTCGAATAAACTCGGCCACAGCAGTAAGTTCACAACTGATTTCTGCAGCGTCCGCCAGCCGGACCTGCCATGCATGACTTTAGCCACAAAAACCTCATAAAATCCTAAGATTTATACTGCCACAGACACACAGGGATTACTGAAAGTTAGAAGGTTCCAATATGAGCCCTTGCGTTCGCATTCTTACGAATTAGAAAACCAGTGCGGCTGCCCATAGGTTCACGCTTCCTTCCATTGTAATTTATTGCAAACAAACTTTTTTCATTGGGGTGGCATGTTTTTCACTGGGACTTGCATGTGTTTTTTCATTGAACTTGCATGTGTATTTTCATTGAACTTGCATGTGTATTTTCATTGGCCAACAAAACATTTTTATATTGTCTCTTCTTGTTCTCTGTATCCATTCTTTATTTTTTTTGTCGGCAGACACACAACCTCTAACGGCAAATTTTGATAACTTTGGTTTCCCATTATTCTCCTGTTACAGTAATCACATTTAATTGACCTGTACAATACCCCTGATACAATAATCAGCGCAAGCTGATTGCGTACAACTCTTTTGGCATGTTATTGTTCTGATTTTTTCACCATAACTATACCCAAGAAAACACTTGAATTACTTCAGCGGGTCCAACCCAGTCCTGATAAACCTTATACTTTTATATCATGGATACAGATAAGACCTTCTAAACAGATATCCATAAATAAACTCACTTGGTATGTTAATGACAAGACAGAGCAAATGTACAATCAGGGACCCTTCCTGCTCAGACAACAAAAATATTTATCACAACCCAGGACAGTCTGAAAACAATCCCTTAAGCATACAAACACTCACCTTCATCACCAAAACACCAAAACTTTTAACGGGACTCTCACCTTAATCCCAATAAAACTTAACATCTATAACACTTTAAAATGGATACAGGAACAGACAAATAAACTTATTTGAAACTGCTAGGTAAACCCGTCAACCAGAATGAGACACCCTTCAAAACACATCTCTCTACACACCACTCAAAACAACTTTTTAAACTCAGGCTTTCCTCAAAAGGTGCCTTTTACCTTGATTCTTACGAGCGCTCAGATTTGAGTGACCGAGGAGTGTTTTTTTCAGGTGCTCAGTTTCCGGTATTTTTGGATTCCTATTCGGTGCGCCATCTGTGAAAGTTGTGAATAAAAAACACAAGTCTGAGGATATGTCTTGCAGAATGACAAATAATTTTATTGCAGTGTACAGTGCACACGCAGAGGAGAGTTTAAAAATAAAACTCCCCCAACGACATGGTGGCATAAAGGCCTTATTTATACACAAAATACTAAGCCCACGCCCCTATACGAGGTTGCGTGTGCATCACTACGTAAACAAAATATGAACATGAACACATTGAGTTAATAACATTATTATGGGATGCATAAATTACATGATTCAGCAATAACACTTTATTCAAGCCGTTGACCTTTTCTCTACATACGGAACTTCATGGACACCTCCCTCGGAATGCAAGACAGTGCCTATCTGTCTCTTATTTTCATAACATTGGCACTTTGCTCTTCTCCAAGGTTTTGTGGCTTAGCTGAACCGCTCAATATCAATTGGAACTTCAGCAGAAAAAAATGTCTTTTAAACTAACTTCCATACCAACTTTCATACAGACAATAGACAATATCAGGCACCTAAGATGGATGCTGACTTAAAATGGCGGCTTAGATCCCAGGGCTGTTTATGTCAGATCTCCCCCCCCTTACGTCATATTATCACTTTGTCACAAACAAATAAAACTTAATTTTTTTTATAAAAAACATATTGAAAATGACCAAGGATAATAATTCTATGGGAAGAAAAAAGAGCAGAGACAAAAATTATATTGATTAGCTCAATGAAAGAATTTGGAACATATGCATATAATGAACGTTATATAAACTGGATCCTAAAATATCCAATAAACCTCAAATGAGACAAAATCCACAAGATACCAGAAAAGGGACAGGAGAGAAAAATTAAATTAATTATGGGAATGCATATGCTATACTAGTCGTTGAATGTAGGTGCATGCATACTGTAGTCTGTGGCATGCATATCTGGGTCTTTCAATGTAGGTGCATGCATGTTCTATGGAACGCATTTGCTGGTCATTTGTGAATGCCAGTTCTATGTAAACATTTTTACCTTGATTTTCCATGGGCTGAAAATTGGGTGGCAGCGACCCATTGTAGAAGTTTTATGAATTGATGAAAGGGGTGTGCTGTATGTAGTTGTTCTCGTTGTAATCCAGGGGGAGCATGGAGGGAAATAGAACAAGAAGACAAAAAACAAACTAAGTGTAGACAGTTTTCAATTGGTGTAAATTTCTATGTCTTGTCTTGGCTCGTATGTGGTGCCTACTTACAAGATGTAAGTTGTAATCAAGCGGTTTTGACACACAATGGTCTCTGCTAGGGATGTTGTTCTCCACTCTGTGATGCGGTCTCCAATTCTCAGCTCAGCAACCATGTGTATGTGAAAAAAATGATACCATAGTGCAGACCAGTACAATAATAAAACTTTACTTTATAGGGTTAAAAAATGAACACTTACAATAAAAACAAGTAATTTAAGCATTTGTCACAATCATTGTGATCAAGGAGAGAAGAGTGTGTTAACTTCAGGCTCACCCGCCTCCTCCGATGTGACTGGATGTATTTCGCCTCTCTCTGGGACTGTGTGTCTCCGGCGGTGGACTGCGTCTTTCCAGGCTGTATCCCCCCGTGGGCTGTCAGACTCCCCTTCTGCTGTTAGTCGCATGTACTGCACTTGGAGCTGCCTCTCGGGTGGATGATCCTGCCTCTCTCTCCGCCGGTGTGTCACTTCCGCTCCGTCCCGATACGTCACTTCCGGGCGCGGCTAGGTGAGTTTCTGTATGGCAATCTCGCCTCTCTCCTCTCTCCTCTCTGAACGGCTCCCACTCTATGCGTTTCGCAAGAAAAGGGTGTGTGGCTTCCTCAGGAGTGTACCGCCCCTCACTCTAAGGTGTCTTTTTATATCCTCCCCAATTGGTAATTGATCATAAACACTTATAATAAACACTTGTAAAAAAACACATGGTCTGCACTAATTGCCATCTCTACATCTATATACATGGTGGAGCACTTTTACTAGGAAACAAGTTCTCTGTCTAGTTGTTACGATTTAACCTGTTCCTATCTATGTGGAAACGTGGGATGAGATGATAGGAGATTATAATCCTATTTTCTATTTTCTATGGATAATCCTATTGCATAAAGGGTAACAGAGTGAAGTCGAATTTTGTCCACAATTTGGGAACTCATTAAATAGAAGCTATATATTATTTTATGGGTCAATTTTGATTAGATCTAACTTGATCGTGGTTTTACCTTACAGGGAATAGGTTTCAACGTTTATTTTAAATGTCAAAAAAAGGGGCTGAGCAGGGGGAAACAAGGGGAAAAAAAATCTATTTACGGACCCTAGGGGCCTCAGATATGTTATTAATATAAGATTTCTTAACTTCATATTAAAAAATTCAGAAAATATAAAAAAGCGTGAAAAAGTATAAAAAATATATATGGGAGCTCCATCATATATATAAATACATATATTGTCATTTCATATTGGTATTCAAGAGGGGTTGGTTGTATATTTGTTATTCATAATTACAGTGTGGACATGAAAGTAATTGTACAGGTGGGAAATGCATAGCCTTATCAATTGTATATCGGATATTCATATTTACAGTGCAGATGTTGAAATCAATATACTGATGGATATTCAATAACCCTATATTCTGCAGCACATCTCCAATAAACATTTATAAAAAATCTTTGCAATATTTATACAAATGTAGAAAAATCTCATTTTCATTATGTGCATAACCTGGGGGAAATAGGCTGGAGTGATCACAGTGACATAAACATTTTCTATTTGAATGACAGATGTCAAGTGCGTGCTGTGGGAGAGAAAAAAAAGGAAGAGAAAACAACAGATGGAGAAAGCAAATGACCGGTTAGTCTCATCCAATAATTCTAGGTCTGAATATATTACAAAAAGGGTGCTAGCTCTATTTCCATGTTCAGGCCCCTGGGGGAGAGGGTTCGCAACCTGTGAATCCAGAAAGTCTCCCTCTTCACGAGTTCCAGATTGCGATCTCCCCCCCGCCAGTGGCCCGCAACATGTTCTATAGGCATGTAAGTCAGACCCGCGGTGTCCCCCTGGTGTTTTTCCATGAAGTGTTTGGAAAGACTGTGTGTTAGTAGAGATCTTTTAATGCTACTCAGATGTTCTATAATTCTAGTTCTTATTTGTCTCTCAGTCTTCCCCACATACTGCAATTTACATGGACACTCCAGGAGGTACACCACATGATCTGACCTGCAAGTCAGACTTGATTGTACAATAAATCTCTCCCCTTTGGTATTAGATGTAAATTCCAATTTGTTGTTGGATTTAAATTGACATGCTCTACATGTCTTACATGCATGAAAGCCTTTGTTGGATTGCAACCAGTTCTGAGGTTTAGCTTTTTGTTTGAGGATACTAGGGGCTAGTGTAGTTTTTAAGTTTCGCGCCTTCCTGAAAATGATATTAGGGTACTCTGGTAATTCCTTTCCCAAAACTGGGTCATTCTTAAGTATGGCCCAGTGTTTGTGTATGATCTTCCTAATTTCCTTAGCTTCCCCATTATACGTTGTGAGGAATGCAAAATCTGACTTATTTGTTGTTGTTTTGTCTTTCCCCTTAGATTTCAGAAGGTCTTCCCTCTCCAGTTGGTCTATTTTCAGTAGGGCCACCGCCGGAGACACACAGTCCCAGAGAGAGGCGAACTACATCCAGTCACATCGGAGGAGGCGGGTGAGCCTGAAGTTAACACACTCTTCTCTCCTTGATCACAATGATTGTGACAAATGCTTAAATTACTTGTTTTTATTGTAAGTGTTCATTTTTTAACCCTATAAAGTAAAGTTTTATTATTGTACTGGTCTGCACTATGGTATCATTTTTTTCACATACACATGGTTGCTGAGCTGAGAATTGGAGACCGCATCACAGAGTGGAGAACAACATCCCTAGCAGAGACCATTGTGTGTCAAAACCGCTTGATTACAACTTACATCTTGTAAGTAGGCACCACATACGAACCAAGACAAGACATAGAAATTTACACCAATTGAAAACTGTCTACACTTAGTTAGTTTTTTGTCTTTTTGTTCTATTTCCCTCCATGCTCCCCCTGGATTACAACGAGAGTGACGATTTGTGGGACTAGTGAAACCAGTCCCTACCAGCTGGGTTTGAGCAGGGGGTTTGAACCTTTTAATATCATTTGCACGCTATTTGAGCACATTATTATTGTTGAATAATCATTTGATTTTGTTAAGAAACTCACTATATAGCTTAAGTGTACACTAATAGAGTTAGCGCCGTTTCTTTCACCTTCACATAGCCTGTATGTAGTTGTTCACATTATTTGTGTACGTATTTGTAATGGTATTGGGGCAGGTACTCTGGTGGAGGCATTTTGAAGTGATTTGTTCGGGAATGTTTAATCTCTTTCTACTTCAAAAGTTTCCATCATCGAACCTACCCATCCATGATGCAGGCAGTGCCTAGCAAATGTGTCCTAATAAAGCAACCATTAATGCTTACATTGTGTCAAATTTAAAGGTTTCAGTCTTTTGTCAGTTTTTATTTTTGTAGAATGTGATGGGTGAATTTTTGAAGGCGGATTTGGACAGGCCGCAGATTGTCCGATTCCTTTGGTCCGCGGATTTCCGTGGATCAATCTCAAAAAGGGCGATTCGTATTTTCATTATAATTATTTTGGCTGACCGTAGCTGAATTGCAGGCTCGGAGCGGCTTGCTGGTGGATGAGGTGCAGACAACAAAGTGTTTATGCCACACCTCACACCACTTATGTATACTCGTATTAATGCTGAAAAAGCTCTGGATGCAAGTTCAACGGTAAACAGTAGGTGAATAAAATCTGAATGGATTATTGCCGCAAACCCCAAACAACTTGCTGAGGACATCACATTACTCAAGTGCATAATGTATATTGTTTCCAGTAGCTTATCCAAAGTTTTTTGCTAATGATATTTAATATATATACCTGCTTAATTTATTTAATGGTCTTTATTAATTTATTGGAAAATAAACCGTTACCTGTTTTTTCTGTGCATAAAAAATCCATATACAGTACATAAAATAAATATTTAACTGATTATTTAAGAGTTTTTTTATTTTATGTACAGATGTAGCTAAGCTGTACCATTGCCACATGCTGTGATGTCATGGCACCAGAGAATTGATGCTGTGGGGGGTCCCATTCAGAAGCATGTACCCTCCGCAGCGTGACAGTGGCAGACACTGTCCCTGGCACTTCTATGACTGAGGCACCGGAGACAGTGAGTTTTACTACATCTGTATGTTCCTGTAAAACATTGGGAGTTATTGCATCTATAGTCTGGGTCCCCCCTGGGTCCCCATTGGCGGCCTCCACCTACCTCCGCTGCGGCGACTGGCGGTTAGGTGCACGGTATTCTGGGGAAGCAGGTAGGTTGCCGATGGGTGCGGGGAGGTGCAGGGAGCGCTCCGGTGCTCCAGAGGCTCCATGGCAGCCTGAACACACAGACGTCGCCATTTTGGAGGTTGCGCATGCGCAGTGTGTATCTTGCGCATGCGCAGAGGATATTGTGGTGGTCATTACCAGTACAGGTGCACAGGGGAACTACAAGCCCCATAGTGCACAGAGGCTTTATAGACAGATGGTCTGTAGCAGCCAATAGGGCTCCTGGATTCTCCTGCAAGCAAGTTGATACATTTGGAATGCTCTGCACAGCCACGCCAGTTGGAATAGGGAGCAGAAGCTGAGAGGTAGTGCCAGGAAACTGTGCTTCCCTGGACTAGGCCTAGCTTGCCCCATTAGGCCTAAGGTCTAATCAGATTGTGGTTGCTGCATGGACAGGCCCCTTAGATAGGTATATTGCCCCAATTAGGATTTATAGTGTCAGGGACACAGAGACACAGTGCAGTACTTTTGGTCTGTGGTCTGGGACCAGACCGCCACCGCAAGATACAGAGACTCTCCTCATAGTGGGACCCTCCAGCTGGATACCACCCCACGTGGAGGCAGACTCCATCGCTGATGGCGACAGCGCGGGATCAGGCGGTTCTATCATCAGCTGGTGGTACTGGGTGCTTGAGCACCAGCAGGTATCACAACCCCAACAAGTGCACCAACTATAACACCTACTGTGGGCAGCGCTGTGACACACACACTTTGGAGTGGGCTTAGCTCTGTGGACACTGGGCGGTTAGGTGCCCAGGGCACCTCAGTACTTTTGGGGAACTTCACCCAGATGTGTACAATACAAGGGAGTGAGACAGTGGGGCACTGTGTGGGGGTGAGGCCTGGTGAGGTCTGTATGATAAATGTTGTGGTACAGCTTTATATGTGTTCAGTAAAAACCTGTTTTCATATATAGTATGTGTATTCCTTGTATTGAGTCCTGTGACAAGGTTATCCAGTATTGCTAGGATCCCTCATAGGTGGAGGCACTGTCACCAAACAATACAGGTACACCCCAGGCTCCCAGAAGAAGAGGTTTAGGCCTCATGTGAGCTGCAGGTAAACACCACATACACTCAGTAGTCGTCACATCTTCCAAGGATCATTTACAACATTCTTTCAGTTTAGCAGGGGATTTTGATGAGCTGCCTGTCACAGTTAAATAGTGCTACTTGTCAATACAATGAGCAGTATTATCTTTATTCTTTTATTCTGTCTGTAGATATTCTTTGATTAAAATGAGCGCTGGTCAGACTGTATTGAAGATGGAATGTATGTAACACAAGAATTTTACAACATGTGCATAAAAACTTGAGAAAGGTTTATAATATATGCTAGAAAAGTGCTTTATTACAGAGTTAATGTTATATGCAATAAAACGGTCACATAGTGAGGACTATCCAATCATGTCCCCATTAACAATATATCCTTATTCATAGAAATAGAGTCAAGAGGGTAATTTCCCTGAAAATTAGCAGTTCAAAAGTCTTTAGTGTTAACCACAGAGATACACTTAAAAATAAAGTGCATTTTTGATTAGACACTGTTGTTCAAAGCCTTAACCTTTTTAAAGACTAAAATATCAAAGTATTTTCTCTCTTTGTTTTCATTTACATTGAGTTCTATTGTAATATTTCAGCCTCCCGTAGCTCCACTCTATGATTAGTTTTATAAATCTATATAACCAATTGACTGTTTAAAGATTGTTTTTGGACAAAAGCCCGAATTCTGAATGGAATCTCAAAAAAGCTGTGTTCTCTCCCAAGGCAAAATTCCCTTTGATACAGAAAAGAACTCTGCTGCATAAGATGTGCTTTTTTTTCATATAAGTTAGATGAACTGATAATGCTAGGAGGCAGACACACTGACTGAAGAGTAGGGCCATAGGATCAAAAAAAGGGCATCAGATACAGTATTTCACCAAAATCCAATAACTTTGAGGTAGTTCTTTGTTACACTAATACTGTTAATATGATTGTTTTTATGAAACATGCTTCTGATATATGGGCGTACAGACATACAGTAAATCCGGGCATCAAAGGAAAAATTGCAAATAGATAAATATAGTGCAATAAGTTCACAACAATCAGTGGTGGTGTTTGAACTCATGGGAGTGCAAACACTTTGTTTCAAACAAAAATGAGCACTCTTTAGGCCTGTGTCTTCAAACTCTGTTAAAACAGAGGTAATAATGCACAAGGGGATAAACATTTGGGTGATTTTACAGCAACTTTATGACCCAAGTCATCATGATTGCGGCAACATTTTCCCAGGTTTGATACGTTTAGACAAGTCACAATGCAGTAATTAACATAACTGATAATAAGAACATAATTACAATGTTGTGATCCTAATGGAGTGGGCAATGTCATATTCTTGCCATAGGATTATGTAGTATAGATTATTACATAACCAAATGGAGTAAATTACATTAATCCCTTTGATGCCTGTGGACTGTGGCTACTAAGGAACACTACAGGCATCAATGTGGTTACTATTAGTAAAACTACACAACTTTACCCCCATTGGTTACCTAAGTGGCTAGTAAGACATTGCCATACAATACTTTACCATCTTCTAATAAAAACAAGGAGTTGACCTCTACAACAAACTCCTTTGGGTACCTAACCACCCTCCCCATGGAAACTGCCATCAACACCAACCCCTCTTACTCCACCCCCCCACCTAAAAAAAAACATGTTAATTACTGACCAAACTTGCCTTTGTTGCCAAAATCCATGATGTCATCATAAAAAGAAGAAGAAGAAGAAGAAGCTACCCATACCCCATACCAAGAGACTTAGACAGGTATTAAGATGTATTTTTATTTAATACTGTAATGGTGCTGATATGTACTGTTGTGCATTGTATATTTGACTTTCGGAACCGATGGCCACATAGACTGTCAGGGCTACCACATTGGTGCCAGTAAGTCTAGTGGACATCAGAGTTCAAAGTAGCCAGAGGATGCACGAGGTGTGAGAGTCATTTGGGTAGCAGGGAAGGACTCAAGTACCCATGTCCTGGGGACAAAGGCAGTCATCCGGGCTGCCATTTGTTCTGCCAGACCTGGAGGAGCCTGACTCAGCGGGTGGCACTGAATATCCAGGGATGGAGGTGGCAAACTTGTGCATGTACCAGTGACGTCACCACAATGTTCTCCAGGTACGGTGTCCGCGCAGTGCCACAAATACTGCACATTTTGAGACACTGTATTGGGGGACTCTAAACCCTGGTGACACTGTACCTGGAGAACATTGTGGTGACGTCACTGGGATAGGCCAGTCAGCAACAAATCGGAGGAGTCAGAGCCGTGTGACCTACCAGTTGGATGTGAAGACCATCGACGGATCCCATACCAGGGCGTACTGTGAATCACATACTAAGGCTTATGTCCTAGTTACAAAGGATATGATGTCACATCCTTTTGAACTAATGTAACCTATTACATGGTACAGCAACCAATGGGATTGTCTTCAATCCCATTGGCTCTAATACCATGTGATATAGCCATGTGATTAAGGATGTGATGTACCTCCCTTGGAGATGACATCACATCCTTCACCAAAAAAAAAAGAGGCGGGCACATGATACAGCATCCAATCAGATTGGAGCTATACCATCAGACCTGAAAATGTGACTTCGCACGCCATATATACGGCCTTGACATCTCATTTTACCTCAAGAAGCCAACGAGACAACATTGCGGATAAGATACTATGGGTTAGAATTCTTATCCATTCTAAAGGGTCAACAATCTGGTTTTTGACTGCTTAAGTATTTTGTTTATTAAATATATGTGTATATATTAATTTATTTTATATATATTTTCTCATATATTGTTTTATGTTTATAGATCTGATGTATTTACAATTGTCTATATATGTACAAGCCTTCTATGGGAACTGCGCTACCATACATGTTTACTATGAAGGGTTAATTATTGACCCATACTGCTTTATACAACTAAATGGATGTTTAATATGTTTTTTGAATATTATCTTAAATATGTGTTTAATGCTAGTTTGTCCAATTCATATATTTAATATGTATGGGATGTGCATGTTCCCCTTAGGTATAGTATTCACAATCTATATATCTCCTATACTCCATCTCCTCCAATTCTTATAGGTTTTATTTCATTATATGTATTTTATATATATTCATTGGTGGTATATTTGTAGATAGCACGAAGCACTTTTTCAGCTGAGTGGGGGCGTTCCAACCAATTAACATCATTAGGTTATGCATTTAAATACCGGACCTTCCCCTTCTCCACAATTCCCTTTGAAAAAGTTACCCGTGAGTGACGAAATGCGTCAGGGAGCGTCATCACGTCGGACGCATTGACACTGACGTCATCACCAAGCGCTGGAGCAGACCTATCCATGCGCGAGTGCTACAGAGGCTTAACAATACGGAGCCACTTTCTTGGACTCGAATACAGCATTACCTGCCCTGGATACCTGCTGGGACGTCGATCCTTTATACTTGGAGACCGGGATTGCCCCAAGATTTGCAGTACTAACCGGATGGTGGTGATTATAATCACGCAATGCTTGTTTTTATTGTACTTTTGTAAGTGCATTTTTTACCCCCTCCTCCCCTTCCCCTCATTAAATTTACTATTTTACGCTATGGGCGTGCGCTCTCTCCTCTCTTTTTCCTTTTATATATATATACTAGCTGAGAGACCCGGCGTTGCCCGGGATGTAAATGCGTAATAGGTAGTATAATTTATAAATTGTGGAACAATAGGTGAGTATTTGTTGTAAAGGTTGGATAATAATATTGAAAAGAAAGATGGAAGAAAATGTAATACGATGTTGTATAAAAATGGTTTATTGTAACCACACCACAGTACAATGTATATTTTGGTGCCATAAGTGATGTAAAAATGTGAGGCGTGTGTCCTGCTAGGGTGTGAGGCGGCGGGTGGCGCGTGGGTTATGAGTGCTGTCTGCGAGTGGGGGTCCTGCTAGGGTGTGAGGCGGCGGGTGGTGCGTGGGTTGTGAGTGCTGTCTGTGAGTGTGGGTCCTGCTAGGGTGTGAGGCGGCAGGTGGCGCGTGGGTTGTGAGTGCTGTCTGTGAGAGGGGGTCCTGCTAGGGTGTGAGGCGGCGGGTGGCGCGTGGGTTGTGAGTGCTGTCTGTGAGTGGGGGTCCTGCTAGGGTGTGAGGCGGCGGGTGGCGCGTGGGTTGTGAGTGCTGTCTGTGCGTGGGGGTCCTGCTAGGGTGTGAGGCGGTGGGACAGTGATGTCGGTGCGTAGGGGCGGGAGGCAGCAGGTGTGTGTGGCGGCAGGTATGTGTCGAGTGTGGCGGGTGTCTGTTGAGTGCGTGCAGCGGCTGTGAGGCGGTGGGTGAAAGGCAGAGGTGGCCGGAGTAAGGGCGGGTGAAAGGCAGAGGCGGGGGTGGGGAGGCGGTAAGGCGGGCAGGAAGGCGAAGGGCGGCGGGAAGGGGAGGAGGGGGTGGTGGAGGGGGGCAAGGGGTGGAGGAGGGGGGAGGGGAGGCGGTGGGAAGGGGGAGGGGAGGCGGTGGGAAGGGGGAGGGGAGGCGGTGGGAAGGGGGAGGGTAGGCGGTGGGAAGGGGGGAGGGGGGGCAGTGGTCAGGAAGGGGGGGCAGTGGACAGGAAGGGGGGGCAGTGGACAGGAGGGGGGGGCAGTGGACAGGAGGGGGATGCAGTGGACAGGAGGGGGGGGCAGTGGACAGGAGGGGGGGGCAGTGGACAGGAGGGGGGGGGCAGTGGACAGGAGGGGGGGCAGTGGACATGAGGGGGGGGCAGTGGACAGGAGGGGGATGCAGTGGACAGGAGGGGGGGCAGTGGACAGGAGGGGGGGCAGTGGACAGTGGACAGGAGGGGGTGGACAGTGGACAGGAGGGGGTGGACAGTGGACAGGAGGGGGTGGACAGTGGACAGGAGGGGGGGGGCAGTGGACAGGAGAGGGAGGGCAGTGGACAGGAGAGGGGGGGCAGTGGACAGGAGAGGGGGGGCAGTGGACAGGAGAGGGGGGGCTGTGGACAGGAGGGGGGGACTATGGACAGGAGGGGGGGGGCAGTGGACAGGAGGAGGGGGGGCAGTGGACAGGAGGGGGGGCAGTGGACAGGAGGGGGGGCAGTGGACAGGAGGGGGGGCTGTGGACAGGAGGGGGGGCATTGTCACACACACACACACACACACACACGCGACACCTACCTGTACTTCCGGCCGCCGCCATCTTCTCACTCGGCGCCGCGAGGGAGGAAGGGGGTCCGCCATCTTACGCGCCGCGTGGCAGCCTGTTCCCACGCCGGGGAGTGAGCTGAGTGGAGCGGGAGGGAATGGAGCGGGAGGGAATGGAGCGGGAGGGAATGGAGCGGGAGGGTGGTGAGTGGAGCGGGAGGGAGTGGAGTGGGAGGGAATGGAGCGCGAGGGAGGAAGGGGGTCCGCCATCTTAGGCGCCGCGTGGCAGCCTGCCTCTTCCCCCGCCGGGCAGGGAATGGAGCGGGAGGGAGTGGTGTGTAGCGGGAGGGAGTGGTGTGTAGCGGGAGCTACACTGTGTGAGGTAGCGGGATAGGGGGAGGGACATTGGTGGCATGGTGTAGCAGGGTAGGGGGCCTCGCGGTCTGGTTGCGGTAGGGAGCTGTGTGAGGTGCAGGAGATGAGGCGTGCTGTGCGGTTCGCGGGAGCTACACTGTGTGAGGTGGCGGGATAGGGGGAGGGACATCGTTGCCATGGTGTGTGAGTGGAGGCCGCGGCCTCGCGGTCCGGTTGCGGGAGGGAGATGTGTGGCGTGGAGGGGAGGGGGGGTTTGAAGAGGCAGTCTGCAGTGTTTGG
>NC_134483.1:21344477-21354477 GCF_040206685.1 Ascaphus truei
AAGCGTTGAGAGATATGTGGCCCTTCCTTTTAGTTTAAACGCACATATCCCACCCCTATTTATTCAGCAGGTCCAAGTAAAGAATTTGACAGTACTTGATTTCCTTTTATATAAAAAAAAAAAGTTTAACTTCAGCATTATTTTTACCTGCAAATTCAGGGGACCAATATTAGGAGTAATATAGTGCCATCATATGCAAATCTTGACATAGAAGATTTTGAGTCCTCTTTTGTTTATACATTATCTTTATTACCATGTTATTTGCATATGGTGGCACTACATTTATGGTGTGTTTATGGTTTGGAAGAGGGATATTGACTGTTTAGAAAAATGTATTACTGTACACACCTAAACAATACAGTCAGAACAATTCATTGTACAGTATCTCTGTGTGGAGTAGATCTAATATCATATTTCTTGATGTTGCGTTATCTAAAAAAGATACTGTAAAAAGGTGGACTAGGCTCTATTATTATCCAACAGACAAAAACATATTATTACATGCCTCTAGTCATCATCCTCAAGTTTACTGAATAGTCCTCCGTTTTCAGAGTTCTTGTGGTTCACAAGAATTGTCAAAGGTCCCTCTGAAGTAACCCCAGCTACAAAGGATATGAAACAACGGTTTCCTAAATGAGGCTCATATCGTTTTTTTCTTCATGAGTGCATACAGAAAGCTCACACAAGTGAAGGTAAAGAGAGAAAAATAAAACAAGGTGAGAGATTTGTGTTTTCCTTCAAATTTGTAACTGCAAATAGGTTTTTGAAACATACACTTAATAAATACTGGCCAGTAGTACAGGAGACCCCCATCTGGGACAGTTCACCTAGGATAAACTGATAATTTCCTACAGGAGGGGAAACCATGTGGGCAAGAAATTCATTAAAACAGATCAAGCAATAAAATATAATCTCACACATTTTCTTAGTAGAAACAAACTGAGCTGAGTTACTGTAGGAGTAAAGAGTATTCTCTGTGGCTCCCTCAATGTGGGTGGCATATTTTCATCCAGACAGATGGACATAAATACACAATTAACCAATGGATTACAAGTGAAACCACATTTATGCTCTAAAATGCCTGTGCGGTCAGGTATACCTTTGTAAAAAAAAAACAAGGCAGCTCAAGATTCATTGAGCATCACAGCATTATTAAAAAAAAGGTGATGATACTAGTATACTTCTAAGACATTGTAAATACTGTATGTTAAACACAATATGTCATCAATACGTGTCATGGGAATTGAACACATCTCTCCACCTGATAGAGGAGGTTATATTGATCAATTATAATGTCAATGTGAAACATTTTGGATTTTTACTTTAAAAACTGTTCAACCTAAATAATTAAATGAGTAATTGAATCTGTCTTCCTTTCTATATGGCTTCAGGGGTTCCATATTTTTAGGGACTTGGTGTTTTTAGATCTAATGTGTGTATATATTCTTTCAATCGAGTATGACTAGTATCCCTAGTGCCTGAATATACTGTTTTTAATCAGTTGCAGCTTCCTATTGGTCAAACAGCAGTGACCATATTGGATTCATAATCACTAAACATGGTGTTATATCCATTAAAAGCCACTGAAAAAAAACTTTTTCCAGTTATAGATGGGAACAATTTCAAGTATTCAGTAGCTAAGACTTAAATAACATAATGTTAAGTCTCTTTGTGTTAACTCTAACAAACCTTGGTGGATAGTAGCTCTGCTGGCTGATACTATACATTTCATATGCACTGACCATGGCCCCTTGGAGAAGCACTAACCGGAACACACTCCTACGGTCTCTGTAAGGTTTCCCTACTTAACACTTAGATTGTAAGCTCTTCAGGGCAGGGACTCCTTTTCCAAAAGTTACTGTTAGGTCAAGTGCTTATTCCCATTATGTGTTATATTATGTCATGTGTATTACTGCTGTGAAGCACTTACAGTAGGTATGTATCTGGATATACTGTACAATGCACGCGGCCGCGGCTTTAAATGCCGGAACATGCCGCATCAAACACTGCATCTGCCCGCGGTTTTAAAATTCGCGCTGAAACGGCCGCAGGAGGCTAAAGGGGGCCGCCACTGTATTATAGTTAACGCAATGCTCTTTACAGATGAAAACATGACTACATAATGTTATTGTCCTTTGAGGATGCAGCAGCATTACACTTCCTGTTCAGTTAAATTACAGTAGATTAATGTCATGTTTTGAAAAGCTTAACAGAGCTTAGGGCATCTAAGTAAAGAGCATTACCTTTTATACTCACCACACCACCCAGATGGTGAGTTCAACAAACGACCCTCACCTGTTCTTTAAGTAATGGGGATCAATGTCCTGTTTCTTACTGTTGCTATTCTTTTTGGTTATGAAATTTCTGCTTCTCCTTGGTTTTATTTAGATCGTATTTTTTCTTTCTACGTACTGTATAAAATAAGTATGTATCAGCAAGCTCATTTACCCTCTAATTTAAGGTAGCATAGAGGTTATTGGCTGTGTAAAATCTCAAGTGTCACATTCAGTACTGTATAAGGTGTTTTTGATGGTACAGTAAACTGGAGTTGAATTGGAGGAGGTGAGCAATACAAGAAGAACAGAACTCTGCCCTCATCAACAAGCCTGCAACTGTGAGAATGTGGGTTTCTAAATGTTCTGACAAGCTTTATAGACTCACTTTCTAAGCTGCTGTTTAATCTTCTGTGCTACAGTACACTGTCCTCTCAGGCCTGATTTATACACCTGCTCTTTCAACTCGTTCTCTTCTTATCCACCAATACCTGGGAACGCTCATCTCCTAACTTTCTCTCAATGCATCTCATTATGTCCTCCATTTTGCTTTTCTGTTTTTGGTTTCCTCACTCCCTGGTACCCATTTATTTTCCCTCCACCCTCCCCACCTTCCTCCTATCCACATTTCTTCATCTATCCTTCCCTCCACCTACAGTATGCTTGTGCCCATGCACTGCACCACTATTTACAAACCTCTTCTACACCCCTCAATAAAAAGCACCCTCACAAATCATCTATTCATCTCCTCTCTCTCTGTCTCTCCTCCTCCTTCTTGCTGCTGGTGATATCTCTCCTAATCCTGGACCTAGCCATATAAACATCTGCTCTCACCCACACCTTCCTACCTCCTATTTCCCACTAATGTTGTTAACATAACTAATTTAATACCGACCAACCTTAAAACTGACCTCTCAAAAGAAGCATCCCAACAGCCTGCACTCATGGCTAATGTTCCACATCCACAGTTAGTTCTACCACCAATTGTGGCCAAGCACTGCCATCTACAGCACTTATTCCCTCACCTGTTGTCTCTGCAAATCACCCAACATATCACTTAGATTGTAAGCTCTCCAGGGCAGGGATTTCCTTTCCTTTTGTCTGATTTTGCTGTGTGTATTGTATTATTATAATTCCCTGTACTGCATTCTCTTTGTAAAGCGTTGCATATACTGTTGGTGCGATATAAATAAAGATATACATATTACGTTTTCTTTTATTGCAGAATTCTTATATTTATGTTTCTAACCATGTTTTGAATTTATAAGAAAAAGTATATTCTGTGTTTATAAGGGTATGACTCTATTAACAAATGCTTTCTGTTTACTTATGTGAGAGAGAATTGGTTATTTTCATTAAAAATATATATATCTTCTTAATAGTTTTAGTTTATTCAATATTAGATAGAAAAACATGAACTTAATTTCTCCTTTTCAGACCCTCATATTTCCTTTTGTGTTCTTGGTCTCTCTATGGATCTTTTCATCTCCAGCAATGGTAAGTACTGTTAAATCTCTTGAGTCATTAAAAAACTTTGTTCCATCTTAAAACACTTTTTTTGTTTTCCCAAATATAATGTACTGTAGATAGTTTAAGTTCTCCTAGTCTCTGGGTATTCTGTTCATGTGCTCAAATTTCTTTAATGTTTCTATATCCCCCCACTTTCTAATTTATTTGTATTATATCTCTTCATATTTAAGATTGAAAGATTTAAGACATTTCTTGAATTAAATATTACTCTTGATATCTATTTGCATTCAAGAAGTTTAAACTATTTTACCATCACAAGCTAGGCATCTAAAACATCCACTTCGTATTATTGAAAATAAAACTATTTATGATATACAGTTACTTTCAACGATATTAGTGTGATGAGATAAGAGAAGATATATGAAATAAATACATTTAACCAGCATAAATATTTAGCACGATGATGTTTTATTCATGGGTGTACACTTAGGAATACTTTAGAAGAATAGGAGCATTAAACAGTTTGCTCCTAGATTAACTAAAGAGCTCAGCTATACTGCTAGTATAATGTTGAACTTCCTAACACCCTACCCACCACATTGACATATCCACAGTACTGTACTCTACTTCATTTTGGCAGGAACTCTCTGACATACCCTTCTGGTTCCCTTTGTAAGACAATTAGCTTCCTGCTCCATTGTTCCCACCTGTCTGTTACAAGGTAACTCTGATACTAACACATCTAGACACAATATTGTCTCACTATTTTGTATTTTGCTACTGTATGTATATATGCGTTTATTTATATAGCCCCATTAGTGTACATAGTGCTTCACAGTAGTAATACAGATGACAATCATATAAATAACAAATATTACAAATAATAGATCATGGGAATAAGTGCTTCAGACATAAAAGTAACATTTAGGAAGAGGAGTCCCTGCACCGAAGAGCTTACAATCTAATTGATTCAAGTATTATCTCGTACAATACCCCAGCCTTACTCAAGGCCCTCTGGTATCACAGACACATCCTGCAAATTCTGGTTGCTGTCCGCCATTTACCTTGGGATCTCTGATCCCTATACAGTACGTGCCTTGAGAGAGCGTGGTATACGCGAAACGCGCATGTTGGCATCTCGGGTGCACGTGCATGGTTCTCATGCTTCCCGCGAGGAATCAGTTGGCTCCATTGTTTGCCAGCAATTGCAGCGTGCACTTTACTGTTACTTCTGCGCACTAGATCCGATGAACTGGGGAGTTTCAAGGAGCCTGGCAATTGGTTTACTATTTGTACAGCTCAGTGGGTATAATAGTGTACTTTATCTATACATTTTATTCCCCTTCCTCATAAGTTCACTGATCTTTTATTGACCAGCTCTGACAACAGACTTGGTGTTTGATCAGTACATAAGTGTATCCTTACCAACCTGGTGCGTGACTTCACCTAGCTACACTGTCAGGGCATCAGAGATTCTACATTGTAACAGCCTTAGGCTTCCATGAAGGATATTGCTTTGAAGGCACGTGAACAGACTCTATTTACAGTAGAGTCCGTTCATTTACCTACTGAGACTTTTATTGGTGTTGGGAAGTGTATTCATTAGCACTTAAACAACTACCCACGGGGCACCACTGTGTGTTTCTGTAACCACGGCTCACTTAATCAGTATGCATTAAGTGGTGACGTGCATGACCTACAGAGTGCCAACCTATGCTATTATTTATCCTAGATGTGCATGTCGTATACACTTACACCATTCAGTAGTGTAAGTCTTGCATTATACCCTGTCCTATGTGTATACTCCACTTACACCTGGGAGGCACAGGATTTTTCACTGCACAGCAGCATCATGCTGCACCAACTTGGCAGACCAGACAAGGGGTCATGTTAATATATGCCCTGCACACTGACTCTGGACCTAGGGAGCACCACTGACGTGACACAATTACAGTACAGCAACCACTCAGCCAGACTCCAAGTTCATGTTCTTAACTTGAACAGTGGATATTATAATCCACGTGTCCAATACTGATAGATACATATTTATGTTCTTCAGCAATTATTTAGATCCAGAACATCTATCTTAATGTTCATAATTTGGGATCACCAAGCTTTAATTATCGTTTTTAATACCCGTTATTTTACTTTGGATATTTAATAAAATGTATACAGTATTTTAATACAACCCACTTATCATCCAGCAGGTGACAGAGTGCCCATACTAGGCTACTTTCTCTTTCTCGTTCAATACAATTATATTACCTAGGGAGCACCTTCACCACAATTACTTACTAGCAGCTGAGGGGGTAAACCTATCAGTATACTGCATGTTTTGTCCATATGGTGCAATGCACATACGGTAGGCAAACACAAAAACTGTATTTCTGTATACTTTAGTTCATATTCCATACACAACACAATCCAGTTAACTGCACTGGGTTGGTACTGATGGTACTGAGATACAGTATAAAAATGGATCTCGTTAAGACGCTCCCTAGCAATCAGGTTTACAATTTCATATTTAAAATAGAGTGTCAAATTGCATTTGCAATTAGCATTCATCCTACATGTTCCTTTAACTTCTTCAATGCATGAAGACTATAACACTTTTCTTGCTCATTGTACTGTGCAGTTTGTACTGCATTGTGGTGTCATTGCAGCATTGATTTCTTTCAAATGTTCCTCTTTAAATTAGCAATATTTGTAATCAAACATACTGTACAATATAGAGCTATGCAATGAAGACTAAAGGATTCCTCAACCGTGTTATGGATCTAACATATTTAATATCTCTGTTAATCTCTCTGTTCATTGTATGCTGTGTTAACCCCTTCTGCTGCAATTAACATCTCATGTGCTTTGACAATATTCGCAATACTGTACCAACTGCTATCATAGGGATGAGAACAGTCTGGTTACAATTAACAATACACATTTGTTTTGTATGTATGTATGTATGTATGTCTTTATTTGTATAGCGCCATAAAATGTACATAGCGCTTCACAGTAGTAATACATGTCATATAAATAGCAAATATAAATAACACATCATGGGAATAAGTGCTTCAGACATACTGTAAAAGTAACATTAAGGAAGGAGTCCCTGCTCCGAGGAGCTTACAATCTAATTGGTAGGTAGGGAGAACGTACAGAGACAGTAGGAGGGAATACTAGTAAGTGCGTCTGCAGGAGGCCAAGCTTTGTGTCATGTGTCCATGATTATCCAGTGCTACTCATATGCTTCTTTAAGCAGATGTGTCTTAAGGTGGGTCTTAAAGGTGGATAGCGAGGGGGCTAGTCGGGTATTGAGGGGAAGAGCATTCCAGAGGTGTGGGGCAGAAAGTGAGAAAGGTTTAAGGCGGGAGAGAGCTTTAGATACAAAGGGGGTAGAAAGAAGACATCCTTGAGAAGAACGCAAGAGTCGTGATGGTGCATAGCGAGAAATTAGGGCTGAGATGTAATGAGGGGCAGAAGAATGTAAAGCTTTAAAAGTGAGCAGTAGAATTGAGTGTGAGATACGCGATTTAATCGGAAGCCAGGAGAGTGATTTCAGCAGGGGAGACGCTGAGACAGATTTAGGAAAGAGTAGAGTGATTCTGGCAGCAGTGTTTAGGATAGATTGTAGGGGAGACAGGTGAGAGGTAGGAAGGCCGGACAGCAGGAGGTTGCAGTAATCGAGACGTGAGAGAATGAGGGCCTGAGTCAGAGTTTTAGCAGTTGAGTAACAGAGGAAAGGGCGTATCTTTGTGATATTGCGGAGGAAAAAGCGACAAGTTTTAGAAACGTTTTGAATATGAGAGGAGAATGAGAGAGAGGAATCAAGTGTGACCCCTAGGCAGCGTGCTTGGGCTACTGGGTGAATGATCGTATTTCCAATAGCAATGTGGAAGGATGTAGTAGGGCCAGGTTTGGGAGGTAGTATAAGGAGCTCTGTTTTTGCCATGTTAAGTTTCAGTCGGCGGATGGCCATCCAGGATGATATTCCAGAGAGGCATTCAGAAACTTTGGTCTGTATAGCAGGTGTAAGGTCAGGGGTTGAAAGGTAAATTTGTGTGTCGTCAGCATAGAGGTGATATTTAAACCCAAAAGATGTGATTAGGTCACCTAGAGAGAGTGTGTAGAGAGAAAAGAGAAGGGGTCCCAGGACAGAGCCCTGGGGTACCCCCACAGAGAGATCAATAGAGGAGGAGGAGGTGTGAGCAAAAGAGACACTGAAGGTACGATGGGAGAGGTAAGAGGAGATCCAGGATAAAGCTTTGTTCCGAATACCAAGAGTATGGAGAATGTGAAGGAGAAGAGGGTGGTCCACGGTGTCGAATGCTGCAGAGAGGTCGAGTAATATGAGCAGAGTGTAATGACCTCTGTCTTTGGCAGCGTGGAGGTCGTCAGTTATTTTAGTGAGGGCTGTTTCAGTAGAGTGAGCAGTGCGGAAGCCAGATTGTAGAGGGTCTAGTACAGAATAGGTGTTGAGAAAGTGTAGCAATCGAGAGAATACAAGACGTTCAAGGAGTTTGGAGGCAAAAGGCAGGAGGGAGACAGGTCGATAGTTAGAAGGACAGGTAGGGTCAAGCTTGCTGTTTTTGAGTAATGGTATAACGGTTGCATGCTTGAAGGATGAAGGAAAGGTACCAGAGTAGAGGGAAGAGTTAAAGATCTGTGTGAGCATAGGGATTATAGAAGGAGCAAGAGGTTTTAGGAGATGGGAGGGAATGGGGTCAAGTGGGCAAGTGGTAGAGGGCGAAGAGGAGATCAGCAGTGATACATCCTCCTCCGAGATAGCAGAAAAAGAGTCAAGAAAGACAGGAGGAGAGTTGGGAAGCATTGTGGGATGGGAGGAGGCAACAGATGGGATGTTCTGCCGTATGGACTCCACCTTTTTCTTAAAAAAGTCAGCAAAGTCCTGAGGTGATATGGATGAAGAAGAGGAGGCAGCTGAGGGTGGTCTGAGTAGAGAGTCAAAGACAGAAAAGAGACGGCGTGGGTTAGACTTGTGTGTGTTGATTAGTGATGAAAAGTAGGTTTGTTTAGCCTGAAAGAGGGCAGAGTTGAAACAGGATAGCATAAATTTGTAGTGAATGAAGTCTGCGAGCGTATGAGATTTCCTCCAGAGGCGTTCAGAGGAACGAGTGGAGGAACGCAGCATGCGTGTGTGGGAGTTTAGCCAGGGTCTGGGGTTAGAAGGGCGAGGACGGCAGAGAGAAAGTGGGGCATGAAGATCAAGAGAGGAAGATAAGGCAGAGTTGTAGTTCCTGACCAGGTTGTCAGGGTCTGAAGTGGAACTGAGAGAGGAGAGGGAGGAGCGTAAAGTGGAATCAAGAGCTGGTAGGTTAATAGAGTGCAGGTTTCTGCAAAAACGAGGGCGAGATGGAGATGGAGATGGAGAGAAGCGAGAGAGAGAAAATGAGATGAGGTGATGGTCAGAGAGAGGAAAAGGGGAAATGGAGAAGTCGGAGAGAGAGAAGTTTTTAGTGAAAACCAGGTCTAAGTAGTGGCCATCCTTGTGGGTGCTGGCTGCAGTCCACTGTTGAAGGCCAAAAGAAGAGGTTAGAGAAAGAAAGCGGGAAGCCCAAGGGAGAGAGGGGTCATCAATGTGGCAATTGAAGTCCCCAAGGAGAAGAACAGGGGAGTCTGAGGAGAGAAAGAAAGAGAGCCAGGATTCAAAGTGAGAGAGAAAGGCAGAAGGGGGATGAGTAGAGGAAGGTGGGCGATAGATGACCGCCACATGGACCGGGAGAGGAGAGAAGATCTGGACTGTGTGAGCCTCGAAGGAGGGAAAAGCAAGAGAGGGGGGAATAGAAACTGTTCTGTAACGGCAGAGAGAGGAGAGCAGGAGCCCCACGCTTCCACCCCTGCCATCAGGGCGTGGAGTGTGGGAGAAGGAAAGGCCACCGTAGGAGAGGGCAGCTTCCAGAGCATAGTCAGACTGAGTGAGCCAGGTCTCAGTTAGAGTTTTCTCTTGCCTCTCTGTCTGGACAGTTTAATTGTAATCAGGTGAATACTTAGACGTTTACAGTATATTTAGGGACAGACAAGGAAAGCAGCTTTGCTTAATTTAAAATGTCCCTTTTTAAAGTGGCAATATTTCTGAATAGTTTACATTATGAAGTTATACAGAGAGTTTTGCAGGAGTTGAATATTAGTGGAATTACAAGAGACTGCAAGCATGGGCTTTAACGTTGGATAGAGAGACACTCATGCACGCTACAGTCTACTCCAGTGGTTCCCAAACTGTGCGCCATGGTGCCCTGGTGTGC